>NC_056437.1:64995267-65232767 GCF_018296145.1 Oncorhynchus tshawytscha | reverse complement strand
ACACACACACACACACACACACAGAGAGAGAGAGACAGGCACTGACACAAACCCACACGGTTGTCAACACACATCAGGTCGTCCAGCATCAGTCTGTCAAGTATCAGAGCGGTCGGCATGGCAGGAGAGTGACAGAAGACAGGAGACGTGTCATAGTGACTAGTAGAGAGACAGAGAGACAGAGACAGGGGAGCACTGCAAATGAAGACATTTCTACACCACAACCACTGATGATGACATCACCACACTAACGATGACATAATGCCACTTTAATAATTCCACTTTAATAATGTTTACATATCTTACATTACTCATATCACGTGTATATACTGTATTTTATTCCATCTAATTCACCTTGCCTATGCCGCTCGGCCATCGCTCATCCATATACTTACATGTGCACATTCTCATTCACCTCTTTAGATTTGTGTGTATTAGGTAGTTGTTGGGGAATTGTTCGATTACTTGTTAGATATTACTGCACTGTCGGAACTAGAAGCACAAGCATTTCGCTACACTCGCATTAACATCTGCTAACCATGTTTATGTGACAAATTAAATTTGATTTGATTTTGACATTACCACACAAATGATTTCATTACCACACTAATGTAAGAATGACATCACCACACTAATGCTATCCTCACCACACCGCAGCCATTAATTATAACATTACCACACTAATACCACACTAATAATGATTTATTTTTTTACTATTTTAAAATTCATAATACAAAAATCAACAACTTACATTGCTACATCAAACATGTCTAACAAAACAAAACACAGGTATTAACAAGAAAATACTAAAACATTCAAAACATATCTATAAAATAATTACAAAAATTCTAGTGCAATTGTTTTCACTCTGAAAAAATGTAATTATAAGGATTCAGGAAGATGTTATTCTTGTTATTCACTAGGGATAATATCTTAACAAGATATTTTTGGGTATAATTCTGGAATTTTAGTTTGTGTATAAAGTATTTGGCAACAAGAATTTTTAAAAATCGCAATCATTTCAAAATGGTCTTGTTATCATTGCAATAGTAACATATTATATCCTTCATGTCAAAAACATGGGTAGTGTTCGTAATGGTAAATAAGTATTCTGCAAGGTTTTCCCAAAATTCTGACACAAATTTACATTCAAAGAACAAGTGAGTCAGATTCTCACATTCATTTTCACAGAAAACGCAGATATCATCAATAGCCACAAATTTGGACAACATAGAAGTACATGGATATATCTTACGTTGGATTTTAAAGTGCACTTGTGGTATACAATATTTGTAAGGCCTTAACCAAGCTTTTTTCCAGACAATGTCAGGAATAAGCATGTTTCATGTTTCCTCTAGGCGTAAGTTGGTTCTGTGAATGTAGTATTATTCGTATATATTTATTACAACAAGATTTCTTAGGTAAGCCCACACCTTCCAAACTGAGTTCTGGATAAGCTTTGTGATCATTACCAAAGCTAAGATGAGTTTTCATTAGTGTAGTTAGACCACTGGGAACGGCTTTGATCACAGAAATAAACTCTCTGAAAGGTATTGGAAACTCATTCAATGTTATAAATGGTTCATATGTAAGAATATTACCCCTGCTGTCAAACACATCAAGAACAAAGTCAATATTCCTCTCATGCCAGCTGGGGTATGTCTGAATTATTCCACAAAAGAGCTTTATGTGGGGAAAATTGTGCAGGAAACATATTTTCTAGGCCATTAAAGCTTGTAGGTGAAACCTAGCCAATTTAGTGGGTAATCTCTCAGGAATAGAATTACATTTCGGTAAAAATGGAAGACCTACCAACTTATTAAACACATTATTTGGAATGAAATCCCATATTGAATCAGTATCGATCAAACATCTTTTCAACCAGTTGATCTTGAACGTGTTATTTATGTCAACAAAATCCAATACTTCCAGACCTCCTTCAGCTCTTTTATTAGAGAGGACTGACTTTCTTAGTTTGTGAGACTTATTTTTCCAGATAAAGTCAAGAAAGGTCTTGTTGATCCCTTTACAAGTAGAGGGATTTACACATAAAGATAATGAGGGGTAGACAAAGTGAGACAGTCCCTCTGCCTTGGACAGAAGTACTCTCCCAAGTATAGAAAGATCTCTTTGTAGCCAGATGGGAAATTTTGATTTCTTTGTTTAAAATGGTTAAGCCATACAGATTTGCATTATTCAGAATATCTAGAGATAGAAGTTCCACAACCAAAATGAATAAAAATGGCGAAATTGGGCATCCCTGTCGTACACTTCTGTTGATACTGAATCTTTTGGATGTATTAAGGTTTAGTAACACAGAACTATTTGTATCTTTGTATTTTCACCGAAGCCAAACAGTTTAAGTGACCTAAAGAGAAATTCATGTTCAATTGTGTCAAAGGCTTTACAGAAGTCCAAAAATAAAACAATGGCATCAGAGTCAATTGCATCTGAATAATCTAGAAGGTCCAAGACGAAACGAATGTTAGAGCTTATGTGACGGCCATTCATAAATCCTGTTTGAGTCTCATTTATAACGGTATCTATCATTTTCTTGAATCTTTTGGCATAAACCAGAGCAATCCATTTGTAATCAATATTTAATAAAGTAATTGGTCTCCAATTGTCAATGAGAGAAGGGTCTTTATCGGACTTCAGAATCAGTGAACTAAGGTCCCACACTAATGATGTCATCACCACATCAATGATGACATCACCACATTACACCACACTAATCATGACATCACTACATTAAGGACTGCTAAATGATGGCTTTACCACACGAATGATGACATTCCACACTAATGATGACAGCGCCACACTAATGATGACATTCCACACTAATGATAGCTGTCGTGGATTAGGTTCCTAGTTTCTAAAAACATTCTATAGACACCAAAATACAGGTTGGTTCCATACGTGTTTCCACCAGTGAGATGAGAGGTTTCTGATGCAGGTAAATTACATGTATTACTCACAAATGTCTTTTGTTTGTCACACATATTCCAGGTTGATAAGTGGTCAAATAAAGCATTTACAATCCAGATAGGATTTGACAGGTTCCAAGTAATATTAATAGTCAAAAGGTAAAATCCCAAAGTGCAGCAGGCAAATGAAATCCAAATGAAATGGTAGAAAACTGTAACTCCGCGTGGCGTCTTCCTATATCAGGTGCAATAACCTGGCCATGTTACCCATAAGCCTTAGTGCTACTCCTCCTAGCAAACCCACGTGTCCACTGGGTTTCACATTTGCAACCATAAAGGGCTTTCCATATAAAGTATTTACCATAAAGCTAAGTTTCCATTCAACAATAAGTATTTCCCATATAGTTCTTATCCAATAGTAAATATAACAGGAATAAACCAAAATAAGTTCCGTACATTTTCTTTAACACACAAAATGGCTCTAACAATGAAGACACCATATAGAACCTCCAATTACGTTGTCTAACCTTGGGCTCATATAGGACACTGTACACAATACAGTAGCTAGCTGCATAATGGAGATCCTTGCCATATCTACCGTATGTTGTCGTCAAGGTCTTACAACAATACACTATTTTTACTGTGACTGCAACACATGCTGTCTGTATACTGTATAGAGACTTGATTCCTCGCAGGCATTCTTCTATACAGAAATCCACAGGTAGAGAACTAGCACTCCAAAAATGTAGTCTAATTATGTGACCTAAAAATCCAGACTTATACCTTACTCCCCCAAGCAACATTTAGTTCTACAATCTCTATCATCTCCCAACAACAACTGATCCTTGAGCGCCGGAGACATGGACGTCGATTAAGACAGCCCCCAGTGCCTCTCTGATTCATAGAGGTTGAGTTAAATGCGGAAGACACATTACAGTGGAATGCAATCAGTTGTCACTGACTAGGTATCCCCCTTTCCCTTTCTCTCTCAGTGTGTAGAGAGATGGAGATTGATAAAGTATATTAAGCAGCACTTTGCACTTCGCAGGGCTCCACCACTTGGCACTAGATCGGTCCTGTGAATCTCATTCGATTCTGGACCAATATTCTTGTCTTCATCGTTCATATTTTGATATTGTCTGTGGGCTGTGCTGTCACACTGATACGTATGTGAGCGTGGTTAAATGACAGCGGGTGTCGAATGAATGTGTGTGTGTGTGTCTGCATGCGTGTGCGTGCATATGTATGTGCATGCATGCATGCATGTGTGTGTGTGTGTGTGTGTGTGTGTGTGTGTGTGTGTGTGTGTGTGTGTGTGTGTGTGTGTGTGTGTGTGTGTGTGTGTGTGTGTGTGTGTGTGTGTGTGTGTGTGTGTGTGTGTGTGTGTGTGTGTGTGTGTGTGTGTGTGTGTGTGTGTGTGCGTATGTGTGTGTGCATGCATGCATGTGCATATGTGTGTGTGTTTATATCAAAGTAGGGGGCTGAAGAATAGGAGTACATTGGAAGCCATTATAAGTAAAATAGCCTGCTGAGCCGGAACAGAGTGCAGTGATATGATATGAGAAACCATTAAAAACTAGCAGAAACCATCCAAAGATAATAGATACCTTATTACAATGACAATTTGATAGGCAGAGCACCTTATCACAGACAGTAATACTACTATAATAATCGTACCTGTAAGAAATAAGGATCCCAAGTTAATTTCACTGCAGTAAGAATGAATCACCATCCTTTTGAGGTGACTAATCATGGAAGGAGCACTAATTAGTACAGTCCACTCCTGATAGGCCTCTCTTCCAAAGATTTGACAGAAAGCTGTTGCTCAGTAGATTACATCCTTCCCGGATTCGAAATAGCACATTAGAAACTCTCCAATCTGGGCCTCCCGAGTGGCGCAGTGGTCTAAGGCACTGCATAGCAGTGCTAGCTGTGCCACTAGAGATCCTGGTTTGAGTCGAGGCTCTGTCGCAGCTGGCCGCGACCGGGAGACCCATGGGGTGGCGCACAATTGGCCTAGCATCGTCCGGGTTAGGGGAAGGCTTGGCCGGCTGGGATATCCTTGTCCCGTCGCGCTCTAGCGACTCCTGTGGCGGGCCGGGTGCATGTACGCTGACACGGTTGCCAGGTGTACAGTGTTTCCTCTGACACATTGGTGCGGCTGGCTTCCGGGTTAAGTGGGCATTGTGTCAAGAAGCAGTGAGGCTTGGTTGGGTCGTGTTTTGGAGGACGCACAGCTCTCGACCTTTGCCTCTCCCGAGTCCATATGTGAGTTGCAGTGACCGTTCTCGTTAAGAAGCTGGACGACTTGGTTGGCCTCTGAGGTTTTTAACTTGTTTAAATGTTATCTTACTGATCGTTATGAATTTGTGCAATTGGGTTAGAAATAATCTGAACGTTCCAAAGTTGAATTTGGAGTTCCACAAGTCTTTGTGCCTGGACCCCTATTGTTTTCCTTATACAGTGCCTTCGGAGAGCATTCAGACCCCTTGACTTTTGCCACATTTTGTTACGTTGCAGCCTTATTCTAAAATTGATTAAATAAAACATTTTCCTCAGCAACCTACACACAATAAACCATTATGAAAAAGTGAAAACAGATTGTTTGAAGAAAATAAAATAAAAAATAAAATAAAAAATGTTTACATAAGTATTCAGACCCTTTCCTATGAGGCTAGAAATTGAGCTCAGCCTTATTCTGCCAAAGAAAACTGCAGCATTGAAGGTCCCCAGGAACACAGTGGCCTCATTCTTAAATGGAAGAAGTTTGGAACCACCAAGACTCTTCCTAGAGCCGGCCGACCTGGCCAAACTGAGCAATCGGGGGAGAAGGGCCTTGGTCAGGGAGGTGACCAAGAACCCGATGGTCACAGAGTTTCTCTGTGGAGATAGGAGAACCTTCCAGAAAGACAACCATCTCTGCAGCACCAATCAGGCCTTTATGGTAGAGTGGCCTGACAGAAGCCACTCCTCAGTAAATGGCTCATGACAGGCCCACTTGGAGTTTGCCAAAAGGCACCTAAAGACTCTCAGACCATGAGAAACATGATTCTCTGGTCTGGTGAAACCAAGACTGAACTCTTTCGCCTGAATGCCAAGTATCACACCTGGAGGAAACCTGGTACCATCCCTACGGTGAAGCATGGTGGTGGCAGAATTATGCTGTGGGGATGTTTTTCAGCGGCAGGTATTGGGAGACTAGTCAGGATCGAGGCAAAGATGAACGGAGCAAAGTACAGAGAGATCCTTGATGAAAACCTGCTCCAGAGCACTCAGGACCTCAGACTGGCGGCGAAGGTTCACCTTCCAACAGGACAATGACCCTAAGCACACAGCCAAGACAATGCAGGAGTGGCTTCAGGACAAGTCTCTGAATTTCCTTGAGTGGCCCAGCCAGAGCCCAGACTTGGACCTGATCGAACATCTCTGGAAAGACTTGAAGTTAGCTGTGCAGCAACGCTCCCCATCCAACCTAACAGAGCTTGAGAGGATCTGCAGAGAGGAATGGGAGAAACTCCCCAAATATAGGTGTGCCAACCTTGTAGCGTCATACCCAAGAAGACTCGAGGCTGTAATTGCTGCCAAATGTATTTCAATAAAGTACTGAGTAAAGGGTGTGAATACTTATGTTAATGTGATATTTTAGTTATTTAGATTATTTAAACTCACCTTTTTAGCATGGCCTTAAAATGGAAGTGAATGAGGGTGAGTTAAGTGAGCTGGAAGGTGTGGTGAAGAGATCGGAACCTGAGCCTGGCATCAATTGACATGATAAAGAAGAATCTGGTCATATAGGAGTGGCATTTTTGGAGAAAGTGGATCCTTGACCTTTTGGTGGATCCATTTGTGGTTTCAGGGTGGGTGGGAAAGGACTTGGGTGCAGTTGAATCAGTGAAGGTAACCTGTAGTGGACTTGTGATATTTGTTTGTGTTTCTTCTGACGAAAGACACGCAGGGCTCCACCACTTGGCACATTTCATAACCAACCAATCCCCCCCTTCTCCTCTGTGGGGAAAGGTCACACAAGCACAAAGTTTGCAAAGGCACGCTTCATGTCACGCAACTTGGGTCCAGATCTGTTTCTTGCTTTGCTCGTAGGAACAGGGCACCATTGAAAGGAGTGGTTTCTTGGGTAGCGTTAAGTGTGGAGGTGGAGCAGTTGAAGCTGAAGATTCCTGCTGTTTGTGATGCCCGCCGTTTGGTGCGACGTAGACCCGGTGGTGAAATCGAGGAGTAACTGTCAGTCGTTTTGAGTCTTTAGCCGACAAAGTCACGTTAGGATATATCAGTTATCCTGTTAGAGCTTTTATTCTGAATCCACTACGCTGTTTCAGGTGCCATGTTTATGGTCATGTTGCAGCAGTCTGTAAGAGGAAGATTCCAAGATGTTCGAAGTGTGCAGGAGGGCATGAGATAGACGATTGTGTATTTTCGGTGGATAAAGTTGTCAACTGTAGGGGTGCCCATGTTGCTGGGAATCGGAAGTGTCCGGTGGGAGAGAGGCAAGTTGAGGTGGCTAGAGTCTGAGTAGTGCAGAAGGTGTCATATGCTGAGGCAGTAAAGAAAGTAGAGGATGGGTCAAGGCTGAGGGATCCTGAGAGGATCCCTGTGAGTAGTAGATCTCTGCCAGCAAAGAGCGATAGGCCAACGAGTGATTTATGCTTCAGTAAGGTCGGCTTCAGAGCGTTCATAGCATTGGTTATCAATTGTACCGCAGAAATGGAACATAAATGACAGAAAATAGATGTGTTGGCAGCGGCAGAGAAGTATTTGGGTGTACGAGATTTTACTTCAGAAAATTACAGGGTGTGTTGATTGGTGGTGTCCCGTCCTCCCAGGCCGTTGGCATGGTGCTGGAGCTGATAGGGTCAAAGTAGTGGAATTGGGTAGTAGGTTTTTTAAGTGTAGGGTTAGTTGGAAGTATGTTTTTTGTTATTTTATTTTAAAAAATATATACGTTTTGTATCACAAAGTATAATGGTAATGTTACAGTTGGGGGCGGTAATACAACATATTGGATGCCAACCGCCGTTAAAATCCCAAGAAGACGAAGTGCATGTCCCGTTTCACGACTGCATTATTATCAAGTTTTGCATGAGCAAGATCTCCGCTCATCTCTCGCACCTGCTCCCGTCAGAATCTTACATCGAACAAAAATATAAATGCAACATGTAAAGTGTTAGTCCTATATATCATAAACTGAAATAAAAAATCCCAGAAATGTTCCATACCCACAAAGTGTATTTCTCTTGAATTGCGCATACATTTGTTTACACCCTGTTAGTAAGCATTTCTCCTTTGCCAAGATAATCCATCCACCTGGCAGGTGTGGCATATCAAGAAGCTGATTAAACACCATGGTCATTACAGAGGTGCACTTTGTGCTGGGGGAAATAAGAGGCCACTCTAAAATATGCAGTTTTGTCACACAGCAATGCCACAGATGTTTTGAGGCAGTTTTTTGAGGCATGTTTTAGCATGCTGACTGCAGAAATGTCCACCAGAGCTGTTGCCCGAGAATTAAATGTTAATTTCTCTACCATAAGCCGCCTCCAACATTGTTTTAATGAATTTGGCAGTACATCCAACTGGCCTCACAACTGCAGACTACGTGTAACCACACCAGCCCAGGACCTCCATATCCGGCTTCTTCACATGCGGGATTGTCTGAGACCAGCCACCTGGACAGCTGATGAAACTGTGGGTTTGCACAACCAGAGAATTTATACACAAACTGTCAAAAACCGTCTCAGGGAAGCTCATCTGCGTGCTTGTTGTCCTCACCAGGGTCTTGACCTGACTGTAGTCTGGCGTCGTAACCAACTTCAGTGGGAAAATGCTCACCTTCAATGGCCACTGGCACGGTGGAGAAGTGTGCTCTAAACAGATGAATCCCGTTTTCAAGTGTTCTGGGCAGACGGCAGTGTGGGCGAGCGGTTGCGGTGGGGTTAGGGTATGGGAAGGCATAAGCTACAGACAACAAACACAATTGCATTTTATCGCTAGCAATTTGAATGTACAGAGATACCGCATTTCGCTACACTCGCATTAACATCTGCTAACCATGTGTATGTGACCAATAACATGTGAGATCCTGAGGCCCATTGTCGTGCCATTCATCCGCCATCACCTCATGATTCAGCATGATAATGCACATGATAATACACGATTGCTGGAAGCTGAAAATGTTCTTTCATGGCCTGCATACTCACCATCATGATTGGGATGCTCTGGATCGACATGTACGACAGCGTGTTCCAGTTCCCACCAATATCCAGCAACTTTGTAAGGCCATTGAAGAGGAGTGGGACAACATTCCACAGACCACAATCAACAGCCTGAGCAACTCTATGAGAAGGAGATGTGTCGCGCTGCATGAGGCAAATGGTGGTCACACCAGATACTGCCTGGTTTTCTGATTCACGCCCCTACCTTTTTTGTAAAGTATCTGTGACCAACAGATGCATATCTGTATTCTCAGTCATGTGAAATCCATAGATTAAGGCCTCATGAATTTATTTCAATTGACTCATTTCCTTATATGAACTTATAACTCAGTAAAATCTTTGAATTTGTTGCATGCTGCGTTTTATATTGTAGTGAACTTGAGCTAGTGACCTCATCAAGAGGTTTGTACCTCTTGTCGTAGTGGTTAAGGTGTTGGCTTGACAGTCGCTGTACCCGGTTTGGAGTTCCGGTCAGGGCTACCCCATGAATTTGATACAACATTTTTGTTAAGTGTATGTCCCTTGTTTCTCTCGTATTACAGACGAGCAAGCTACCTTCTTTCACAATATTTCCTCTCCTCCATGCCGGTCAGCTCTGGGTTGAGAATATGCTTCACCACGACACGTCCAAGGCCCATTCCCAGCATGCTCTCCTGAGTGCATTTCCGACTATCCACGGCCCTGCTTCACCGCATGTACAAGCACACCTCCCTGCCACATGCCCCGCTACTCAGTGGACCCGTGAGGCTGTGCCACCAACCAACGCATCTGAGTCCCAGTTATTCATCCATCGCTGGGTCTGTACAGTAATTCATTTTGATGCAGTTCATGTTCCAAATCATCTGTGTGCTTACTTCATAGTTCCTTTAATATTAGACAGGCTGGCTACTCACCATACAGCCGCTATGCTACCATATACAGTTTAGAGCAGGCATATCATCCGTTGTAAGCATTACAGCTGATGATATCTGGAAATGTGCATGTACTACCGTTGCTAGCCCCAATTCTGACTTGTGCTCTGATATCTGTTTCACTGATTTCTACTCTCGTAAAAGCCTGGGTTTTCTGCACGTCAACACTAGAAACGTATTACCTAAAATTGATAAATTCAAAGTGTAGGTTTACAGCTCCAATCCAGATGTGTTGGTCATTACTGAGATGTGGTTAGGAAAGTATTTTGAACACTGATGTTAACCTTTCTGGTTATAACCATTTCGTGAAGGCAGATCTTCCAAAGGTGGTGGAGAGGCAATCTTTACCAAGGAACACCTTCAGTGCTCAGTTGTCTCCACCAAGTCTGTCCCCAAACAATTTGATTTGCTGGTTTTAAGCATACAACTTTCAAATAGCTCTTGTTTGACTATTGCTGGGTGTTGTCCTCCACCCTCACCACTGGCCTCTACCCTACCTGACATAAGCTCTCTCCTGGCCCCTTAGACTAAGTCTGAATTTGTCCTGCTAGCTGACATAAACTGGGACATGCTTAAACCACCTGACCATGTCCTAAAGCAATGGGACTCCCAAATCTTTCTCAGATTATTTCCAATCCTACAAGGTATGACTCCAAGCACCCAGAAAAGGCTACTCTCCTTGATGTTATCCTCACAAATAATCCTGACAGGTATCCGTTTGTTTTCTGTAATGTCCTTAGTGATCACTGTTTCACAGCCTGTGTCCGTAATGGCTGCTCAGTGAAATTTCCTGGCCTGATTTGTCATAGACGGTTGCAAAAATTTTTTTAGGAGCAAGCCTTGCTTCATAACCTGGCCTCTGTAAATTGATATAGAATCAGCTTGACCCCTCTGTTGAAGATGCATGGACAGTTATAGGCCAACTTTTATTTTGCCCTGTTTATCAAAAGTGTTGGAAAAACTTGATAATAATGAACTGACTGGCTTTCTTGATGTCTGCAATATTCTCTCTGGTATGCAACCTGGTTTCCGCTCAGGTTATGGATGTGTCACTACAACCTTAAAGTTTCTAAATAATGTCACCATTGTCCTTGATTCTAAGCAATGTTGTGCTACAATTTTTATTGACTTATTGGCCAAAGCTTTTTATATGATAGACCATTCCATTCTTGTGGGCCAGCTAAGGAGTATTGGTGTCTGAGGGTTCTTTGGTCTTGTTTGCTAACTACCTCTCTCAAAGAGTGCAGTGTATAAAGTCAGACCATCTGTCTCAGCCACTGCCAGTCACCAAGGGAGTACCCCAAGGCTTGATCCTAGGCCCCTTGCTCTGCTCAATTTACAACAACAAAATCAACAACATAGCTCAGGCATTAGGAAGCTCTCTCATCCATTTATATACCCCTCCCCTGATTTTGTGTTAAACGCTCTGCAACAAAGCTTTCTTTAGTGTCCAACAAGCTTTCTCTGCCTTTAACCTCGTTCTGAACACCTCCAAAACAAACGTCATGTGGTTTGGTAAGAAGAATGCCCCTCTGCCCACCGGTGTGACTACTACCTCTGAGTGTTTAGAGTTTGAGGTAGTCACCTCATCATACAAGTACTTGGGAATATGGCTAGATGGCACGCTGTCCTTCTCTCAGCACATACTAAAGCTGCAAGCTAAGGTTAAATACATAATTGGTTTCCTCTAAGTAATTGCTCCTCTTTCACCCCAGCTGCCAAACTAACCCTGATTCAGGTGACAATCCTACCCATGCTAGATTACGGAGACGGTAGGTAAGGGTGCTCTCAAGCAACTAGATGTTCTTTACCATTCGACCATAAGATTTTCTACCAATGCTCCTTATAGAAGACATCACTGCACTCTATACTCGTCTGTAAACTAGTCATCTCTGTATACCCGTCGCAAGACCCACTGGTTGATGCTTATTTATAAAACCCTCTTAGGCCTCACTCCCCCCTATCTGAGATACCTACTGCAGCCCTCATCCTCCACATACAACACCCGTTCTGCCAGTCACATTCTGTTAAAGGACCCCAAAGCACACACATCCCTGGGTCGCTCCTCTTTTAGGTTCGCTGCCGCTAGCGACTGGAACGAGCTGCAAAAACCACTCAAACTGGACAGTTTTATCTCCATCTCTTCATTCAAAGACTCAATCATGGACACTCTTACTGACAGTTGTGGCTGCTTTGTGTGATATATTATTGTCTCTACCTTCTTGCCCTTTGTGCTGTTGTCTGTGCCCAATAATGTTTGTACCATGTTTTGTGCTGCAACCATGTTGTCCTGCTGCCATGCTATGTTGTCTTAGGTCTCTCTTAATGTAGTGTTGTGGTGTCTCTCTTATCGTGGTGTGTTTTGTCCTACATTTGTATTTTTAATCCCAGCCCCCGTCCCCACAGGAGGCCTTTTGCCTTTTGGTAGGCCGTCATTGTAAATAAGAATTTGTCCTTAACTGACTTGCCTAGTTAAATAAAGATTAAATCAAAATGATCCTTACAATTCCACTTTCATTCCTTAATGTTCAATGTAATTTGATAAAAGCACTGCTTGGCACATTTTATTATGCCATTCATTAAAGTATTGTCCCGGGTCACGTTTGCCGCAGTCCATGTGACAGCAGGCCACACATAGTATCAGAATGCAGCATCAATATTACAATAATGCCACATTCATGTAAATGTGCCGGGGTTAGCCAAAAGCTAACTTGCACCCGTAGTCCCAGGGCAGCTAAGGACAATTACACAGCCACTATACAAATACTCACTAAAACAACACAAAATACAAATACATTACATCCAATAATATATCATTCTAACAACAATAACATCAACTGTCGTTTTACACATGAGGAACCACAGATAACTTATGTACAGGTTTGGATAGATTTGAGCCATGTTTTCAATTTAAAAGTAATACATTTGTCATAAATGAGTGCAGTTTTTCAAGTCCATGGGCATTACATTTCAGTACATTTCAGTATATTGTTGCTCTAACAGAGAAGTGTGATTTTACCCTGTCAAAGGGACAACGTAATCCCTTCTAGTTACTACCCTTTGTTATCCTGTATCAGAATGTCATTGCATACTACAACTTCAACCATACATTAGCCACATGCTACATTATCTGTCATACTGCAGACTGGCTTTCTCCTCTAGAAATGCCATCTTTATGCCATTGCATAGCGTTCGTCCAGCCATGATTGTTCTCTCTCTCTCTTGTTATTGCTCTCTCCCCTCATGCCCCTTTTCTTCAACTCAACTGCTTCTCACTCTCTCCGGTCTGTTGACTATGGCTTCCCGTCTTGCCGGGACCACAACCACATATACCACGCACCGGGGGGCCACCATGACATCATTCCCTTGTTGCCTCCACTGCGGCATATTCATTCCACCACCACCAACTCGGCCTTCAAGCATCAGATCAGGCCTCAAGGACCTGGCTTCTCTCCCAGCATCCACAGATTTCAATTTGGCATCCGACACAGCCTAAAGCCCTGCAGCTTACAGCTCCCCCCGACGGCCCAGCAGGCCAGGATGTCTCTCTCCCCCCTCTCATTCCAATACCTGAACACGGACATGTCGATCTCCCCTGCTCTCTCTCATTAACCCTGTCTCCTCCACGTCGGCAGTGCACTCCCTGAATCCAACGGCTGCTCTGGCCCCCCAGCTCCCTTTCCTGTTGCTAGCACTATTCTCTTTGCCCCACTGGAACCATGACCGCTGCTTTGGCAGTGGCTCATCCACTCTCTCTACCAGCGACGGCATCTCTCGGCGTACTGCTTCCTCTACCTCCTGTTCTATCTCCGCCGGCGGTGCAACCGTATTTTTACGGTTGCCTGCTCTGAGTTTGAGTTTGTCTGTAATTAAAAAATATATATATATTATTTTACCTTTATTTAACTAGGCAAGTCAGTTAAGAACAAATTCTTATTTTCAATGACGGCCTAGGAACAGAATTGACATGACTAACAATTGCAAGACACCTATTTAAAATACATAACACATACGTGACATACAGTTGAAGTCGGATGTCTGCATACACTTAGGTTGGAGTCATTGAAACTCGTTTTTCAACCACTCCACAAATTTCTTGTTAACAAACTATAGTTTCGGCAAGTCGGTTAGGACATCTACTTTGTGCATGACACAAGTCATTTTTCCAAAAATTGTTTACAGACAGATTATTTCACCTTTAATTCACTGTATCACAATTCCAGTGGGTCAGACGTCCGCATACACTAAGTTGACTGTGCCTTTAAACCACTTGGAAAATTCCAGAAAATGATGTCGTGGCTTTAGAATCTTCTGATAGACTAATTGACATCATTTGAGTCAATTGGATGTACATGTACATGTGGATGTATTTCAAGGCCTACCTTCAAACTCAGTGCCTCTTTGCTTGACATCATGGGAAAATCTAAAGAAATCAGCCAAGTCCTCAGAAAACAAATTTTAGACCTCCACAAGTCTGGTTCATCATAGGGAGCATTTTCCAAATGCCTGAAGGTACCACGTTCATCTATACAAACAATAGTACGCAAGTATAAAAACCATGGGACCACGCAGCCGTAATACCGCTCAGGAAGGAGACATGTTCTCTCTCCTATCGATGAATGTACTTTGGTGCGAAAAGTGCAAATCAATCACAGAACAACAGCAAAGGACCTTGTGAAGATGCTGGAGGAAACAGATACAAAAGTATCTATATCCACAGTAAAAGGAGTCCTATATCGACATAACCTGAAAGGCTCCTCAACAAGTAAGAAGCCACTACTCCAAAACCGCCAAACAAAATCCAGATTACGGTTCACAACTGCACATGGGGACGAATATCGTACTTTTTGGAGAAATGTCCTCTGGTCTGATGAAACCATCGTAATGACCATCGTTATGTTTGTGAAGCACGGGGGTGGCAGCATCATGTTGTGGGGGTGCTTTGCTGCAGGGGGGACTGGTGCACTTCACAAAATAGATGGCATCATGAGGGAGAAAAATGATGTGGATATATTGAAGCAACATCTCAAGACATCAGTCATGAATTTAAAGCTTGGTCACAAATGGGTCTTCCAAATGGACAATGACCCCAAGCATACTTCCAAAGTTGTGGCAAAATGGCTTAAGGACAACGAAGTCAAGGTATTGGAGTGGCCATCACAAAGCCCTGACCTAAATCCTATAGAAAATGTGTGGACAGAAGTGAAAAAGCGTGTGCGAGCAAGGAGGCCTACAAACCTGACTCAGTTACACCAGCTCTGTCAGGAGGAATGGGCCAAAATTCACCCAACTTATTGTGGGAAGCTTGTGGAAGGATACCCAAAACGTTTGACCCAAGTTAAACAATTTAAAGGCAATGCTACCAAATACTAATTGAGTGTATGTAAACTTCTGACCCACTGGGAATGTGATGAAATAAATAAAAGCTGAAATAAATCATTCTCTCTACTATTATTCAGACATTTCACATTCTTAAAATAAAGTGGTGAACCTAACTGACCTAAGACATTACATTTTTACCCGGATTAAATGTCAGGAATTGTGAAAAACTGAGTTTAAATGTAATTGGCTAAGGTGTATGTAACCTTCCGACTTCAACTGTAAATAGTATTCAGAACACTTGAAACATTACCAGACTTTTTCATGATAAAAATTGAAATGTTCAAATGTGATTGTAAAATGTAAGAGCTATAGTTATTATACAGTCTGATAGCAGTGGGTAGAGTGGTGTTTGCAGGCTGTTCATATGGGCAGTTATACAGGACAGTTTGTGGCTGTTTCTCAGGAGGCTCTGGCCTCCTGGCTACCTTGCCTGTACTATCTTCACAGCCTCTGGCTCCTTTCCCCCCTCAAGTCTCGCTGGCTCTGTGGCAGCTGCTCTGGCAGCAGCTCAATCTCTTTCTCTGCCAGTGTCGACCTCTCTTTCCCTCAGGTTCTACTGGCCCATGACCGTGCGCGGCTCACCCTCTATTTGCCAGTGTCGACCTCTCTCCCCACCTCAATTCCGGCTGGCTCCATGACCACTACTTTCCCTCACGTCCTGCTGGCCCTGTGACTACCTGCTTAGGGCAGCGGGTCTTTCTCTGCCAGTGTTGCCCTCACTCTTTCCCTCACGTCCCGCTGGCCCTGTGACTACCTGCGAGGGCAGTGGGTCATTCTCTGGCAATGACAACCTCTCTCTCAGCTGCTTCCTCTACCTCTCATGTACTGTCTCCTCCGGCAGTGCAACCGGTTTTTCCACTCTGGCCATCTTCACAGAATCTGTCTCCCCTCCCCCATGTCTCACATGACCTGTGACTGCTACTCCGGCAGTGGCTCACCTCCTCTTTCTGCCAGTGATGACCTCTCTCCCCACCTCGGGCTCCATTGACACGTGACCACTGCTCCCACTGTGACACACCCTCCCTCTTCACCAGTGATGACCTCCATCTTCACCTCTGGTCCCACTGGTTCTGTGACCTCCACCCCTGCAGTGCCTCACCTTCTTCTCTGCCAGCGACAACCGCTCAGGCAGCTATAGGTGCCTGCTGTTCCTGCTGCTCCAGCCGTGGTTTTGCCCCTGTTCCTCACAGGTGTGAATTTCTCTCAGTTCAGTGAGCCCTGCCCTCCGGCTCACCATTCCCTTTCGACGGCCTTCCTGGCTCTTCCTCCACCAGCTGAAACTCTCTCCTAGAATCTTCAACTGCTGGCCACAGCCCACCAGCCGCTCTGACATCAATAACATCAGGACAGCCCAAATCATGCTCATCTCTCAGAACCTGCATTAACTCAAACTCCGTCCCTGCCTCATTTCAGATACAATCTACCTCATGCACCGAATCCTACCCAACCAGCCAAAAGAGGATTCCCAGCTGAGCTTGGTTTCTCTCCAGGTGGACTTCAGGAAACAGCAGAGGGAGCACCCCCCTGTCCACATCGACGGGACAGCAGTGGAGAAGGTGGAAAGCGTTAAGTTCCTTGGCATACACATCACTGACAAACTGAAATAGTCCACCCAAACAGGCAGTGTGGTGAAGAAGGTGCAACTGCACCGGTCTCAACTGCACCGCTCTCAACTGCACCGCTCTCAACTGCACCGCTCTCAACTGCAGGGCTCTCCAGAGAGTGTTGTGGTCTGTGCAACGCATCACCGGGGGCAAACTACCTGCCCTCCAGGACACCTACAGCACCTGATATCACAGGAAGGCCAAAAAGATCAAGGACAACAACCACCCGAGCCACTACCTGTTCATCTCGCTACCATCCAGAAGGCGAGGTCAGTACAGGCGCATCAACGCTTGGACCATTGAGGCAGAAGCTATTTTTCAATCTCAAGGCCATCAGACTGTTAAACAGTCATCACTAACACAGAGAGGCTGCTGCCTATAACCAGACTTGAAATCATTGGCCACTTTAATAAATGGATCACTAGTCACTTTAATATTGCCACTTTAATAATGTTTACATATCTTGCATTACTCATCCCATATGTATATACCATATTTCATACCATCTATTGTATCTTGCCTATGCCGCTCGGTTATTGCTCATCCATATATTTATATGTATATATTCTTATTCCATCCCTTTACTTAGATTTGTGTGTACTAGGTAGTTGTTGTGGAATTGTTAGATTGCTTGTTAGATATTGCTGCACTGTCGGAACTAGAAGCACAAGCATTTCGCTACACTCACAATAACATCTGCTAACCATGTGTATGTGACCAATAAAATGTGATTTGATTTGGTCAGGAAAGGGGACCAGACTTGAATGCAACACTTGAACTAGTTGCCTTGAACACAACTCAACAAGCCTCAGCTGTAACTCATTGCTAATCAGCCTCCACACACCTGTCCTCACTCTCCTTATATCCCACTGCCACCCTGCTTAATCCTGACCAAACTATCATCCCTCTGCTTGTTTGTTCTGCAGTGCATGTCGCATTGCACGACACTGTGCGTTACTAGCCTTATCAAGATCTGCATCCCTCCTCCCATTCTTCACCTATCTGGTATCTCTTGGGTTCTTCTAAGGATCTCTTGGTGGGATTGCCATCACAAAAACAGCCTAACTACTAAGACCTGACAATGTCGACCTGAGACTCCAAGCAAAACTCGACAGAGTCGTCCCTCCCCTGGATCCTTTATCTGCAGTCCTCGTTTTCATCAAGTCCATTTTCATTCCCCTCCTGAATCCTCATTCTCAAATCCCATTCCATTTCCTCAACACATATTCTAAACCCATTTCAATGTCTGGTCCTTCAACTAATTGAGACTTGATTGATAGCCGCAATATACTCTGGGTATATTAGAGAGAATTCAGTGCAACTGTTCTCTCCGTTCTGGACAGATGGTACGTTTTTATTCTCTCTCTCTCTCGGTTCTTTTGGTTCGATCAAGGCAAGTCTACTGTGTGGATGATCCACTGGATCCACTGGTGTTCTATGAACTCTAAACAAATAAATTCTATAATCTATTTTCAACAACTTTTACCGAAATGCTTCCCTTATGGAAAAAAACAGACATTTCACGTGATCACATGTGATCTTATGTGAAGATAATATGTAAATGCAACATCTAATAACATAATTGCACATGTGAGAATTTCAGCACGTGAGAACATGTTGTGAAATAAACGTGACCACATGGGGATTTGTTATTATTTAACCAGGCAAGTCAGTTAAGAACAAATTCTTATTTACAATGACGGCCTAGGTACAGTAAATAGAGATGCAAAAGTTTTTCACGTGAAAGTTCAAATGTCAAAAAAAAAATTGTAAAGGAAGTGATGAAATCGTATGTGGGACTAAAGTAAATGGTACACTGTTAAGCTAAAATAGTGTGGAAATTTTAATCAATAACAATATTTTTACATTTGAAAAAACTCTCCAAGTGATTTGAACTATTACCCAAACTGGGATTTGAACTCGCAACCTCTGGATTTGGAATACGCTGACCTTTCTGTTGCGCCACGAAAGCTAGTGTTTTTAGAAATCCTCTACTCAGAGATCGTGGTGGAGCAAGAAGATCAGCCTGCCGTGAACCAAGCGTTTGCGAGTTGAAATCCCAGGTTGAGAACATGTTGGATAATAATTGCTGCATAAATAAACATACACAATGTAATCATGCATGTCAAAGTGTGCCAACTATGTAAGTTTAAAACACTATTTCATGACGTTCCGGCGACATCCTAACCAATCATTTTTGTTTACTAGGCATCACCTGTGAAACCTCATAATTTGAATCCACATGTGAAAAGTTGTGATCACGTGCAAATCCACATGTGAAACTTCATGTGAAACCATGTGGTTTTGGAACACTTCACATATGATATTTCACAAAGTTTCACATGGATTTTTAGATGTGATTTCACAAATGCCCTGAAATAAAACATTTGTGGTTAGGATGTCGCCAGAAAGTCATAAAAGAGTTGCATTGTTTTCAACTTACATATTGTGCAAAACATGGAAATTTCACATGTGAAATTATGTGTTTTTTCCATAAGGGTTGGCTGCCTAAAATGAAGGAATCTTTAAACTTTTCCTCCTCCTGTCAGAATGCAGTTTCTTTCTCCCTTCTATCAAATCTGAAAGAATCATTGTTTTTGAGCTGCAAAGATCTATCTCAGGAACACTCGATCACTGCAAATTTACAAAGGGCCATTGTTTTCATGCGTCCTTCCTAACTCATTTGCCGGAGAGGAAAGAAACCACTCAGACATCTCACCATGAGGCCAATGGTGACCTTAAAACACTTTTGGTCCATTTTCGCCTAAAATGACATACCCAAATCTAACTACCTGTAGCTCAGGACCTGAAGCAAGGATATGCATATTCTTGTTACCATTTGAAAGGAAACACATTGAAGTTTGTGGAAATGTGAAATTAATATAGGAGAATATAACACATTTGATCTGGTAAAAAATAATACAAAGAAAAAAACATGTTTTTTTGTGTACCATCATCTTTGAAATGCAAGAGAAAAGCCATAATGTATGATTCCAGCCAAGGCTCAATGTAAAATTTGGCCACTAGATGGCAGCAGTGTATGTGCAAACTGTTAGACTGATCCAATGAACCATTGTATATCTGTTCAAAATGTTGTATCAAGACTGCCCACATGTCCCTAAATGGTTTATTAACACATTTTCAAGTTCATAATTGTGCATTCTCCTCAAACAATAGCATGGCATTCTTTCACTGTAATAGCTACTTTCAATTGGACAGTGCAGTTAGAATAACAATAGTTTAAGCTTTCTGCACATATCAGATATGTCTATGGGAATTTGTTTTGTTACTTTCAACCTCATGCTAATCACATTAGCCTACGTTAGCTCAACCATCCCGCAGGGGGGACACCGATCCCGTAGAGATTAATGGCTGTGATAGGAGAAAACTGAGGATGGATCAACAGCATTGTAGTTACTCCACAATAGTAACCTAATTGATAGAGTGAAAGGGAAGCCAGTACAGAATAATAAATATTCCTAAACATGCATACAAGGCTCTAAAGTAATACTGCAAAAATATGTCAAAGCAAGTAACTTTTTGTCCTGAATACAAAGTATTATGTTTGAGGCAAATCCAGTACAACACATTACTGAGTCCCACTCTCCATATTTTCAAGCTGCGTAATGTTAGGGTTATGCTTGTAAGAGTTAAGGACTGGGTTTTTCAGGATAAAAAACAAATGGAATGGACCTAAGCACAGACAAAATCCTTAAGGAAAACCTTGTTCAGTTGGCTTTCCACCAGACATTGAGAGGTGAATTCACCTTTCAGCAGGACAATAACCTAAAACACAAGGCCTAATCTACACTGGAGATGCTTACCAAGAAGCCAGTGAATATTGCCGAGTTACCATTTTGAGTTAAATCTACATAACAATCTATGGTAAGACCTGAAAATGGTTGTCTAGTAATGATCAACAGACAATTTGACAGCGCTTCAATAATTTTTTAAAGAATAATGGGCCAATGTTGCACAATCCATGTCTCAATTGTCTCAAGGCATAAATAAAATCACTTTGTCATTTTGGGGAATTATGTGTAGATGGGTAAGAAAATAAAATCAATTTAATCCATTTTGAATTCAGGCTGTAACACAACAAAATGTGGAATAAGTCAAGGGGTATGAATACTTTCTGAAGGCACATCTTTGCGAGGCAATTGGAAAACCACCCTGGTCTTTGTGGCCTCATTTGCATATCCTCCTGTTTCGCTGCGTTGCTGAGCTTAGCTAACGTGGAGCATCGGTTGCTGCCGATAATCCTACCGTGACTGAACGCCTTTCTGTGGGTCCACAGTATATTATAAAGGACCATTCCTGCGTCCCAAATGGCACCCTATTCTCTTTATAGTGCACAACTTTTGACCAGGTTCCGTAGGGCTCTGGTCAAACGTAATGCACTATATAGGGACTAGGGTGCCATTTGGGACAAAGGCACTATGTCATGTGATAGAATGTTTCCCTTGATAAAACTGCACACCTACATAGAGGTTGATGTTGGTTCCCCTATAGTTCCTCATTGGGAAAGATTCCCTTAAAGGATCCTTGGTAGAAGACTGTTGTTGTTGAGGAAAACCCTCAGGTAAAAAACAATGGTCCTTTGTACACAGAATGTACAAAACATTAAGAACACCTTCCAAATATTGAGTTGTGTCAAGTTGGCTTGATGTCCTTTGGGTGGTTCTTGACCATTCTTGATACACACAGGAAACTGTTCAGTGTGAAAACAAACCGGTGCGACTGGCACCTACTACCATACCCCCTTCAACAGCACTTGAATCTTTTGTCTTGCCCATTCACCCTCTGAATGGCACACACACACAATCCATGTCTCAATTGTCTCAAGGCATAAAAATCCTTCTTTAATCTGTTTTCTTTCCTTCATCTACACTGAAATGAATTTAACAAGTGACATCAATACCGGATCATAGCTTTCACCTGGTCAGTCTGTGTCAAGGAAAGAGCAGGTCTTCTTAATGTTTTCTACACTCTGTGTATATATTGTCCCCTTTCTCTAATCACCGTCACTACTATTATTCATTTCTGATAGATTGTTATTGTTGATGTCATTATTTTGTTCCGCTTTAGCAACAGTGGCTTTATCATCCGTGCTAATAAAGCTTATCTAAATCTCGGAGAGAAAGAGAGAGAAACAGAGAGAGAGAGATAAACAAATAGTCGAAGACAGGGAAACACCTAGGGAAAAGAGCAAGGGCGTGGTGGATTCACATGAATGAATAAGTAACAAGATCTTAGCAATCCCCCCCCAAAAAAAGCACTATCAATTTCTATATAAAGTTGATATTCCATATTCATTCATGAATGCACAGAGAGAGAGAGATGGAGGGAGAGAAAAAGATTGAAAAGGAGAGAGAGAGAAAGGGAGAAAGAGAAAAAGGGAGAAAAGAGAGGTGGAGAGAAGGGGAGAAAGAGAGAGAGATGGAGAGAAGGAGAGAGGGGAGAGAATGCTGTGCTGAGGAATAAATGATATGCGAACCACCGCATTTAACCATAGTAAAAAGATTGGAAACATGGACAAGTACAAACAGACCTCCTATGATCTCCATAAGACAAGCATAGAAGCAAAAAGACAGTCACAATTCAACGACAGAAGATGTTTGTGGCAGGGACTTATCACGGATTATAAAGAAGAAACCAGCTACGTCTTGGACACAGAAGCCTCACTGCCAGACAAGCTAAACATCTTTTTCGCTTTGAGGAGCTTTGAGGAAAACAGAGCAGCCGATGTGGGCCCCCGCTTCTCACGAGGACTGCAGGCTCCCGATCTCTGTAGCCTACGTGAGAAGGACCTTCAAGCGTGTTATCCCTCGCAAGGCTGCTGGTCCAGATGGCATCCCAAGCCGCTTCCTCAGAGCATGCGCAGACCAGCTGGCTGGAGTGTTTAAGGACATTGTCAACCACTCACTATCCCAGTCTGTCATCCCCACTTGCTTTAAGATGGCCACCATTGTTCCCAAGCAAGCCAAGGTAACTGAACTTAATTACTATTGCCCCGTAGCACAGTTCTGTCATCATGAAGTGCTTTGAAAGGCAAATCAGGGACCATATCACCTTCACCACACACGCCCCAACAGCTCCATGGATGACGCAATCGTGGTTGCACTGCACACCGCCCTATCCCACCTGGACAAGAGGAATACCTAGTGTGCCTATAGAAAGTCTACACCTCCCTTGGATTTCTTCACATTTTATTGTGTTACAAAGTGGGATTCAAATGGATTCAGTTGATTTTGTCAACGATCTAAACAAAATACTCTGTAATGTCAAAGTGGGAGAAAAATCTTAAATTTAAAAAAAAAAGATGAATACAAAATTAAACAGTAATATATATACTGCATACCTTGATAAGATAAGAATTCACCCCCCTGAGTCAATACATGTTAGAAAAGCCTGATTTATAGATGTGAGTCTTCTTGGGTAAGTCTCTTGAGAGCTTTGCACACCTGTATTGTGCAATATTTGCCCATTGTTCTTTTCAAAATTCTTCAAGCTCTGTCAAGCTGTTGGGGATCATTGCTAGACAGCAATTTTCAAGTCTCGCCATAGATTTTCAAGCAGATTGAAGTCAAAACTGTAACTTGGCCACTCAGGAACATTCACTGTCTTCTTGGTGAGCAACACCAGTGTACATTTGACTTTGTGCTGTAGGTTATTGCCCTGCTGAAAGGGGAATTCCTCTCCTAGTGTCTGGTGTAAAGCAGACGGAAGCAGGTTTATCTCTAGGATGTTGCCTGTGCTTAGCTCCATCCCCTTTTGTTTCAATCTGGAAAAACTCCACAGTCTCTGCCAATGTCAAGCACACCCATACCATGATGCAGCCACCACCATGCTTGAAAATAAGGAGGCACTTACTCGGTGATGTGTTGTGTTGGATTTGCACCAAACATAAGGCTTTGCATTTAGGCCAAAAAAATGTATTCCTTTGCCATGTTATTTCGCAGTATTACTTTAGTGCCTTGTTGCATACATATGCATGTTTTGGAATATTCGTATTATGTATATTTGTATTCTTGTTTTCACTCTCATTTAGGTCATTATTGTGGAGTCACTACAATGTTGTTGGTCCATCCTCAGTTTTCTCCCATCACAGCCATTGAACTCTGTAGCTGTTTTAAAGTCACCAATGGCCTCACGGTGACATCCCTAAGCAGTGTCCTTCCTGTCCTGTAGCGCAGTTCAGAAAGACAACTGCCTCTTTGATGTGTCAAGGTGGTTTAATACATCAACCACAGCATAATTATTAATTTGACCATGCTTTAAGATATATTCAATGTCTGCTTTGTTATCTACCAATCACTGCCCTTCTTTATGAGGCTTTCGAAAGGCTTCTTGGTCTTTGTAGTTGAATCTGTGCTTGAACTGCAATACTTGACTGATTGAAACCTTACAGGTAGATGTGTATATGGGGGACAGAGGAAGGGGAAGTCATTCAAAAACCATGTCAACCACTATTTTGTAACACAGAGTGAGTCCATGTAACTTGTTATGTGATTTGTTAAGCCAAATTTGACTTCTGAGCTAATTTAGGTTTGCCTAAACAAAGGGGGTGAATACCTATGCAACAACTATATTTTATTTTTATTTTTTTAAATTAATTTGTAAACATCTGTAGAATTTTCGTTTCACTTTGACATTATAGAGTATTTTGTGTAGATCAATGACAAAACTGTTTTATTAACCAGTTAATGATGTGGGCTAAATCAAGGTCACACAGAGTGTTTCTTTGTAGTCTTAAACAAATCTACTTTGAAGTAAAGTATATACCTCACAGACATGGTTATGGGTTTAAAAAAAGAAGACACCTGTACCATGTCAGATATACTGTAGAGTTGAGTTTGCATCCCAATATTACACTTTATAGACATCACAGAATACTTAAATATAACAATACTGTTTGACATAGAAACAATAGATTTTCTGCATTTGAACAAAATAATCTTTATTCATTATGAAATTATGAAAAATATTAATAACACTCCACCCATGAGGCCGCTAAGTCATTTGACTGCAGCAAAAGGGTACATCTATTTCAATCCCACCATAGTGCCCTTTAAGCGTGTCCCTAAACTCGGGGCCTTGGGTCTGAACTGCAACTGGATCCTAGATGTCCTGACGGGACGACCCCAGGTGGTGAGGGAAGGCAACAACACGTCCACCACACTGATCCTCAACACGGGGGACCCCAAGGGGTGTGTGCTCAGTCCCCTCCTGTACTCCATGTTCACCCATGACTGCGTGGCCACGCACGACTTCAACTCAATCATCAAGTTTGCTGGCGACACAACAGAGGTAGGCCTGATTACTAACAACAACGGCGAGACAGTGAGAAGGTTAGAGCCGTGACGGACTGGTGCCAGGAAAATAACCTCTCCCTCAACGTCAACAAAACAAAGGAGCTTATCATGGACTACAGGAGACAGAAGAGAGAGCACGCCCCCATCTGCATCAATGTGGCTGCAGTGGATAGGGTCAAAAGCTCCCAATTCCTCGGTGTGCACATCACTGAGGACCTGAAACGGTCTCGCCACACCGACATCGTGGTGAAGAAGGTGCAACAGCGCCTCTACAAACTCAGGCGGCGGAAGAAATTCAGCATGGCCCCATCGACCCACACAAACTTCTACAGATGCACCATTGAGAGCATTCTGTCGGGTTGCATCACACCTGGTACGGCAACTGCTCCACCCTCAACCTCATGGCTCTCCAGAGGGTAGTGCGGGCAGCCCAACGCATCACTGGGGGCATGCTGCCTGCCCTCCAGGACATCTACAGCACCCAGTGTCAAAGGAAGACCTAGAAGATCATTAAGGACCTCACCCACCCGAGCCACGGACTGTTCACTTAGCTATTGTCTGACAGACGGAGACAGTACAGGTGTATCAGAGTTAAGACGGAGAGAATAAAAAACTGCTTATATTACCAGGCCATCAGACTGTTGAACAGCCATCAGTAGCCATCTACCAGGTGATGCACACTCTCACTCACAAACCACAGCCAACGCTGCTGTCCCAAGCTATAGAGACATTGAACCACTGGCCACTTCTCATTCCACACTGTGTATTTAAATACTGTATCCCCAAAGTAGCTAATCATAATATTTCTACTACTGTACATTGTACTTTAGTTACATTGTTTATGCACAGCGAATATGATTTACAGTTTACATGCTCTTAGGTTGGAGTCAATAAAAATAGTTTTTCAACCACTCCACACATTTCTTGTGAACAAACTATAGTTTTGGCAAGTCGGTTAGGACATCCACTTTGTGCATGACACAAGTAAGTTTTCCAAAAATTGCTTACAGACAGATTATTTCACTTATAATTCCCTGTCTCACTATTCCAGTGGGTCAGAAGCTTACATACACTAAGTTGACTGTACATTTAAACAGCTTAGAAAATACCAGAAAATGATGTCATGGCTTTAGAATGTTCTGATAGGCTAATTGCATCATTTGAGTCCATTGGAAGTGTACCTGTGGATGTACACTGCTCAAAAAGATAAAGGGAACACTAAAATAACACATCCTGAATGAATGAAATATTCTTATTAAATACTTTTTTCTTTACATAGTTGAATGTGCTGACAACAAAATCACAGAAAAAATATCAATGGAAATCAAATTTATCAACCCATGGAGCTCTGGATTTGGAGTCACACTCAAAATTTAAGTGGAAAACCACACTACAGGCTGATCCAACTTTGATGTAATGTCCTTAAAACAAGTCAAAATGAGGCTCAGTAGTGTGTGTGACCTCCACGTGCCTGTATGACCTCCCTACAACGCCTGGGCATGCTCCTGATGAGGTGGCAGATGGTCTCCTGAGGGATCTCCTCCCAGACCTGGACTAAAGCATCCTCCAACTCCTTGACAGTCTGTGGTGCAACATGGCGTTGGTGGATGGAGCGAGACATGATGTCCCAGATGTGCTCAATTGGATTCAGGTCTGGGGAACGGGCTGGCCAGTCCATAGCATCAATGCCTTCCTCTTGCAGGAACTGCTGACACACTCCAGCCACATGAGGTCTAGCATTGTCTTGCATTAGGAGGAACCCAGGGCCAACCGCACCAGCATATGGTCTCACAAGGGGTCTGAGGATCTCATCTCGGTAACTAATGGCAGTCAGGCTACCTCTTGCGAGCACATGGAGGGCTGTGCGGTCCCCCAAATAAATGCCACCCCACACCATGACTGACACACCGCCAAACCGGTCATGCTGGAGGATGTTGCAGGCAGCAGAACGTTCTCCACGGCGTCTCCAGACTCGGTCACGTCTGTCACATGTGCTCAGTGTGAACCTGCTTTCATCTGTGAAGAGCACGGGCGCCAGTGGCGAATTTGCCAATCTTGGTGTTCTCTGGCAAGTGCCAAACGTCCTGCACGGTGTTGGGCTGTAAGCACAACCCCCACCTGTGGACGCCGGGCCCTCAATCCACCCTCATGGAGTCTGTTTCTGACCGTTTGAGCAGACACATGCACATTTGTGGCCTGCTGGAGGTCATTTTGCAGGGCTCTGGCAGTGCTCCTCCTGCTCCTCCTTGCACAAAGGCGGAGGTAGCAGTCCTGCTGCTGGGTTGTTGCCTTCCTACGGCCTCCTCCACGTCTCCTGATGTACTGGCCTGTCTCCTGGTAGCGCCTCCATGCTCTGGACACTACGCTGACAGACACAGCAAACCTTCTTGCCACAGCTCGCATTGATGTGCCATCCTGGATGAGCTGCACTACCTGAGCCACTTGTGTGGGATGTAGACTCTGTCTCATGCTACCACTAGAGTGAAAGCACCGCCAGCATTCAAAAGTGACCAAAACATCAGCCAGGAAGCATAGGAACTGAGAAGTCTGTGGTCACCACCTGCAGAACCACTCCTTTATTGGGGGTGTCTTGCTAATTGCCTATAATTTCTACCTGTTGTCTATTCCATTTGCACAACATCATGTGAAATTTATTGTCAATCAGTGTTGCTTCCTAAGTGGACAGTTTGATTTCACAGAAGTGGGATTGACTTGGAGTTACATTGGGTTGTTTAAGTGTTCCCTTTATTTTTTTGAGCAGTGTATTTCAAGGCCTACCATCAAACTCAGTGCCTCTTTGCTTGACATCATGGGAAAATCTAAAGAAATCAGTCAATACCTCAGAAAATAATTGTAGACCTCCTTAAGTCTGGTTCGTCATCGGGAGCTATTTCCAAATGCCTAAAGGTACCACGTTCATCTGTACAAACAATAGTATGCAAGTATATACACCATGGGGAGGATTGCAAGCCGAAGAACACCATCCCAACTGGGAAGCACGGGGGTGGCAGCATCATGTTGTGGGGGTGCTTTGTTGCAGTAGGGACTGATGCACTTCACAAAAATAGATGGCATCATGAGGTAGGAAAATGATGTGGATATATTGAAGCAACATCTCAAGACATCAGTCAGGAAGTTAAAGCTTGGTCGCAAATCGGTCTTCCAAATGGACAATGGCCCCATGCATACTTCCAAAGTTGTGGCAAAATGGCTTAAGGACAACAAATTCAAGGTATTGGAGTGGCCATCACAAAGCCCTGACCGCAATCCTATAGAAAATTTGTGGGCAGACCTGAAAAAGCATGTCCGAGCAAGGAGGCCTACAAACCTGATTCAGTTACACAAGCTCTCATTCAGGAGGAATGGGCCAAAATTCACCCAACGTATTGTGGGAAACTTGCAGAAGACTACCCGAAATGTTTGTCCCAAGTTAAACAATTTAAAGGCAATGCTACACAATACTAATTGAGTGTATGTACACTTCTGACCCACTGGGAATGTGATGAAAGAAATAAAAGCTGAAATAAATCATTCTCTCTACTATTATTCTGACATTTCACATTCCTCAAATAAGGTGGTGATCCTAACTGACCTAAGACAGGGAGTTTTTACTAGGATTAAATGTCAGGAATTGTGAAAAACTGAGTTTAAATGTATTTGGCTAAGGCGTATGTAAACTTCCGACTTCAACTGTATGTACTGGATTCTTGACCTAGCTCACTGTAATATATCTACATCTGTGCATATCATTTTTAGCTGATCTTTGATTAATGATACAGTGCTACTTGGATTCTTAATCAGATTCTTCCCACTGGGAAGAACGTTTAAATTTGCCCTTACGTTTAAATTTGGACATGTTATTGCACTGTTACGAGTTAGTAACAGAAGCATTTTGCTGCACCTACTATAACACCTGCTAAACTGTGTATGCGACCAATAAACTTTGATTTGACTTTAAATGAATACTTTAACCCTGCAGGGTCAGGTTTACTCTGAGTACATAAACGGGACTGGCTGATCAGCCGGACTCCTGAGACAGCAGGTGTTAACATCATGATACAGTACACCTATGGGATACAGAGACAGAGAGACAGAGAGACAGAGAGACATAGAGACAGAGAGACAGAGAGAGAGAGAGACAGAGAGACATAGAGACATAGAGACAGAGAGACAGAGAGAGAGAGAGAGAGAGAGACATAGAGACATAGAGACATAGAGACATAGAGACATAGAGACAGAGAGACATAGAGACATAGAGACATAGAGACATAGAGACAGAGAGACAGAGAGAGAGAGAGACAGAGAGAGAGAGAGACATAGAGACATAGAGACAGAGAGACAGAGAAGTGATGGACATTAGAGACATAGAGACAAATATAAACAGAGAGACAGAGAATGAGACATAGAGACAGAGAGACAGAGAGACAGAGAGAGAGAGAGAGAGAGAGAGACATAGAGACAGAGAGAGAGAGAGAGAGAGAGCGCGCAAGCAGATGAGCCAGTTATTGCGAAAAAGAAGTGATGGATTACATACAAATATAAAAAAGGAGAATGTAAGAAATGAATCTAACCAAATACAATGCAGTAACACAACAGAAGAAGGTATGAAGTTGATAACAGACAACAAAAAAAGGAAAGTAAATCTTACCTCTGATTGCGAGAGTGTGAAAGCTTCCCTCATAAACAAGTGTATCTCAATGCACGGGGGTCTGAACTAACAGGTGGTGAGAGAGAAACCGAGGGAGAGAGATAGAAACCAAGGGAGAGAGAGAGAGGGAGGGAGAGAGAGAGGAGGGGAAGGGATAGCTGGTTGGAGTGGGAGACAGGAGAGATTGGGAGGAGTGAGTATTTAACATTCAATAAAGAAATCTACAGTGTTACAGATAGAGTTACGGAAAGAGAGGAAGACGAGTGGTGAGGCAGGAGTGTGTATGTGTGTGTGTGAGTGTTGGAGGGGAGGATTGGGTTGCGAAAATATTGCTTGCAGTGAGTTATCTGTATAATGATAATATTACGACTTTTCCCCCCTCCCTCTCTCCTCTCCTCTCTCCGTCATTCGTTCTCTAGGCTTTCTCTGCATTTTGTCAGTCTCTCCTCTCTGCCCTCCTCTCTCCTCCTCTCCATTCCTCTTCTCTTCACTGTGCAGTTACATTTTTTGTGTGCAATATCCTCTTGGCCCGCCTGCATTAATCTTCAATGTCAACAGTAATGAACCTTTGTGTTTAATCACAGTGCATGTATTGGGATGTACTCTCTCTCTCTCTCTCTCTCTCTCTCTCTCTCTCTTTCTCTCTCTTTTCTCTCTCTCTCTCCCTCTCTCTCTCCCTCTCCCTCTCCCTCTCTTCCTTTCTCTCGTCTTCTCTCCTCGCTTCTCTTATCTTATCTTGTCTCTCTCTCTCTCCTCCTCTCCACTCTCTCTTCATCATGGGATGATTGCAGTGGTAGAACAGAGCTTAATGCGACACGCTGCCAGCTACCACATCTGTCTCTCTGTCTCTGTATAATTTGTGTCTAATGATGCCTAATGATACATGCGTGCACATTACTCTCACACACATGTTGATCTACAAAAGCATGTGCAAACACACACACACGCGCACACACACACAGATAATAACAGAGGGTTTTCTTCTCAGGAAGGGTGTAACTGATCAGTTCATAAATTTTCCCTCTTATCTTGCCTTTCCCTCTCCTTCTCGCCATATTTCTCCCTCTGCCCCCTCTCTCTTTATTCTCTCTCCCTCTCTCTCTCTCTCCCTCTCTCTCTCTCCTCTTTCTCTCTTTCCTCTTTCCTCCTCCCCCTCTTTCTCTTCTCTCTCTCTTCCCATCTCTCTCTCTCTCTCTCTCTCTCGTCTTCTTCTGGTAAGTGTGTGGACAGACAGCACAGATGTGTGTCCCTTGGGTGAGGGATCCCGACTGTTTCCCTTCGTAAAAAATCCCCCCCCAAAATCACACCTCAAATCTAATATCTTCTCTCTGAATCCCCCTCTCTTTCTTTCTCTCTCTCTCTTCCCCGGTCTCTTTCTCCCTCTCTCTTTCTCTATTCCTCCCACACACGCTCCCTCCTTTCTTCCCCTCCCTGCGCACCAAAGGGATTGTATCAGGGTTCCTGGGGTGCTGCTTTTTGTTTTTTGATCTTCAGCCACTCTCCTCCATTCTGTTCCCTGTCTCTCTCTTCATCTCTCTCTCCCTCTGATCTGGAGAGCCATGTAATACGCACCAGTTTTATTAAAACGTGAGGCCATGTTGGTTTTTCTCGTATAAAACCCAAAAGTGACACATTGTTTGCTGTCTTATTTTTAAGCCAGCTGCAAGATTCAGCTTCAGCACAACAGACAATCTCCTCTCAGCTACAGTGGCTTCAACTAGGAACCATTTCTCGGTGTGTGTGTGTGTGTGCGCGTGCGCGTGCGTGCGTGCGTCCGTATGTCTGTGTTCGTGTCTGAATACTGTTAATGAAGAAACAACAATCCAATTCACAAGCACAGAGCTTTGTCTTTGATTAAATCCATTGATGCTTTACACTGCCGCATTTGGTGACTTCTTTTGTTTTTGTATCACTTCATTAAAGTGACAATGCTCTCAAAGCCGGTGTTTGGCGGATATACTGGCACGGGTGTTGTTAGGCCCGAGACGAAGTCAAGCCAATGTATCCTCCAAACACCGGCTTCGAGGGCATTATCACTTTTATGCAACGGGTTACCAACATATTCAAATAATGATTGACATATTTTCATTAAAAATGTTGATGAATTCATTCATACTACTTCCACAATATATAGTCCCTAAACAAATCTACGGTTGCTACCCAAGCCAGTTCGTTCTAATGGTTCGGTTGCCAGAGACGCAAGCCTGTCGTTCAGTCTTTTTGTTCTGTATCTACAGACGCGACCCAGTCGTTCGTTCTAAATGTTCCATTGCCATACTGGCTGGCAATGTTCTTATCCCTTCCTTGCTAGCTAGCCAACTACGGCTAACTTACAGTCACGTCAAACAGTGCAGAAAGAATAGCATCAGGAGCTGCATTTGTTTCAGCTGTTTTCTAGTGACATTTATTTGGATACATCCATAACAATAAGCTAATGAGGCACGATTTCACCTGGCCTATAAAATGTGCTCTCTCATCAGGACACTGTTGTTCAGAGGAGCTAGCCAACAACACAGCTAACACAATCACTTCAAACTGAAGCTGGAAAGACTGCAAACTAGCTGCATTTTGTTACATTTGACCTTTTTTTTCAATTGACATTTCTTTGTATATATCCATAAAAATGATGCTAGCTGATTCATGATTTTAACTGGCTGAGAAACGTGGCCTGCTTCTCTCTCGTCACGACTACTGACATCTACAGTTCACGTTCATTACTACGGGACAGTTAGAGACAGTCAGAGACAGACTGCAAGGTTTATACAAATCTCCGCTGTTGAAAGCAAAATGTTAGTCTAAAAGAAATGTGAGAGAATGTCTAGATGCTTATTATCGTGGAGATTAAGTTTATAACTTCCCTGCCTGGGCTGAAGATACAGTGAATTGCGCAGTCAGATGGAACAGAGTAAATAGGCATTTTAACGTCAAATGTCAATAGGCATTTTAAAGTTATTCAAAAACTCAATCATGGACACTCTTACTGACAGTTGTGGCTGCTTTCCATGATGTATTGTTGCCTCTACCTTCTTGCCCTTTGTGCTATTGTCTGTGCCCAATAATGTTTGTAGCCTGTGCTGCTACCATGTTGTGTTGCTACTATGTTGTTGTCATGTTGTGTTGATACCATGCTGTGTTGTCATGTGCTGCTGCCATGCTATGGTGTTGTTTTATGTCTCTCTTTATGTAGTGTTGTGTTGTCTCTCTTGTTGTGATGTGTGTTTTGTCCTAGATATTTATTGAATTTTTTCTTTTATTTTTAATTCCAGCTGTCACATTCGTTGAATGGAGAAGACCAAGGCGCAGCGTGATGTGAATACATTCTTCTATTTATTAACGAAGAAACACTAAACAAACTATACAAAAACAACAAAACTAACGTGACGCTATATATAAACAAGTGCAGACACAGGCAGCTAACCATAGACAATAACCCACGAAATACCCAAGGAATATGGCTGCCTAAATATGATTCCCATTCAGAGACAATGATAAACAGCTGCCTCTAATTGAGAACCAATCTAGGCAAATCATAGACATACATAACACCTAGACTAGTGAACACCCATAGACATACAAAACCCCTAGACAGGAACAAAGACATCACCCATGTCACACCCTGACCTAACCAAAAATAATCAAGAAAACAAAAAGTACTAAGGTCAGGGCGTGACACCAGCCCCCGTCCCCGCAGAAGGCCTTTTCTTTTGGTAGGCCGTCATTGTAAATAAGAATTTGTTCTTAACTGACTTGCCTAGTTAAATAAAGGTTCAATAAAAAATAAAAGATTTAGCCAGTGGTAACTTGTGGAATAGACACCGGCTGGAATGCGCTTTAAATCAATCAGCATTCAGGATTAGACCCAGCCCTTGTATAATTTCACTTTTCCACTCCAGTGTGTTGTCAGGCCATGAAGTGAGTGACAGCCTTTATGAAACAATAACAGATGAGAGGAAATAAGAAAGACAGATAGTTGTCTGGGTCTATTCATCAGACACCACAGGGAAGAAAATAGACTAAAACAAGGAGGGGTTACCTGAACTGTCATTTGTTATTTTGCTACAGTGTGCACTAACCTCTCTATCAGCAAGACCAGCACATGCACTTTTAGTCTCCAAAGTACCCTTTTCTTTGTGGTATAATTTCCCCAAAAATGTAAAAATGAATATATAAATTTTTTGTCATTGTTGTTCTGAACCCACTGCCTGCAAGTGGTTGTTAAATTCGCATCTATGCTTCAGAACCTAAAATGTGCATGTCTTGATTGACCAATGACCAGTCATCGTTGACCAATGACCAGTCATCAGCATTGGAGCGCAGAGCCCGGCACGCATATCCAGGTTAGTGACCAGAAAGAACTTATTTCAAGTCCTCAGGTTTTGCCTGACAAAAACAAGGTAGGCTTACTCTTATCATCCATATAACAGTTTAGCAACTACAGACTCATCTTTGCCAGAACTATAGGCTACCTGACGATTTGTTTGATCATTTTCATATTTCAGATAGGCCTTGTTTGGGTGGCTACTGGCCATAGCATATACTGTATGTTTAACGATAAGCAGCTGTTAACATCTCACTGAATTTAATACAATATTTATAAGCATAGCTGCAGGAAGCATTTTCAACCTCTCCCTGACCGAGTCTGTAATACCTACATGTTTCAAGCAGACCACCATAGTCTCTGTGCCCAAGAAAGCAAAGGTAACCTGCCTAAATGACTACAGACCCGTAGCACTCACGTCAGTAGCCATGAAGTGCTTTGAAAGGCTGGTCATGGCTCACATCAACACCATCATCCCGGAAACCCTAGACCCACTCCAATTCACATACTGCCCCTCTCTCTGCAACTGGATCCTGGACTTCCTGACGGGCCACCCCCAGTTGGTAAAGGTAGGCAACAACACATCTGCCACACTGATCCTCAACACTGGGGCCCCTCGGGTGCATGCTTAGTCCCCTCCTGTACTCCCTGTTCACCCACGACTGCATGGCCAAGCACGACTCAAATACCATCATTAAGTAGGCCTGATCACCGACAACAATGAGACAGCCTATAGGGAGGAGGTCAGAGACCTGGCCGTGTGGTGCCAGCATAACAACCTCCCTCAATGTGAGCAATACAAAAGAGATGATCGTGGACTACAGGAAAAGGAGGGCCGAACACGCCCCCATTCACATCGATGGGGCTGTAGTGGAGCAGGTTGAGAGCTTCAAGTTCCTTGGTGTCCACATCACCAACAAACTATCATGGTCCAAACACAGCAAGAAAGTCGTGAAGAGGGCACGACAACGCCTTTTCCACCTCAGGAGACAAAGGATTTGGCATGGGTCCCCAGAAACTCAAAAATATCTACAGCTGCACCATCCTGACCAGTTGCATCACTGTCTGTTATGGCAACTGCTCGTCATCCGACCGTAAGGCGCTACAGAGGGTAGTGTGTACAGCCCAGTACATCACTGGGGCCAAGCTTCCTGCCATCCAGGACCTCTATACTAGATTGTGTCAGAGAAAGGCCCAAAAAATTGTCAAAGACTCCAGTCACCCAAGTCATAGACTGTTCTCTCTGCTACCGCACGGCAAGCGGTACTGGAGCGCCAAGTCTAGGTCAAAACAGCTTCTACCCCCAAGCCATAAGACTGCTGAACAATTAATCAAATGACCACCCGGAACATTTTTAATGACCCCCCCTGTTTTTACACTGCTGCTACTCGCTGCTTACTATCTATGTATAGTCACTTTACCCCTACCTACATTAACTCTACCTACATTGACAAATTACCTCGACTAACCTGTACCCACACACATTGACTCAGTACCAGTACCACCTATATACAGTATAGCCACATTGTTATTTTATTGTGTTTTTTAAATGTATTTTATTTGGTAAATATTTTCTTAACTCTATTTTCTTAAAACTGCATTGTTTGTTAAGGGCTTGTAAGTAAGCATTTCACAGTAAGGTCTACACTTGTTGAATTAGGCGCATGTGACAAATAAAATGTGATTTAATTTGCTGAGGGTGCTGCAGCACACCCCTTGATACAATTTTTTAAAATAATTCCACACAAAATGTATTACTCAGCTAAGTGGAGAAAAAAGTTTGGATCTGATCTGATTTGGTGCGCCACCAAAAACAAGAAAAAAGAATGCCTTTGAAACTGCAGTTCTAAACGCAGCTTCTGTACTGCATGAAGAAAGAGCATTCGAGCAAACAGACTTTTCCTTTGAGGTCCCATGTGCCAGTCTACCATCAAACCTAGTGTGGAGGTTGATGGGAGAATAATAACAAAACCAGTTGATATTGCCAATCATTTTGCAGATTTTTTTACACAGAAAATGTAATTACTAAGCAACAATGTAGATATAAATTCTTCCAAACAAGCTATTGTCCAATGGATTGATGATCATATTATGAGCAATAAGATCTGCTCTTTTAGTCTACAAACGGTGTCAGTGGAGGAGGTGTTAAACCTATTGAAGTCATTACCTGATGGTAAATCTACAGGTTATGGTCTTATGGACAATTTTTTGCTTCGCTGTGCTGCTCCCCAGATTGCAGTTCCACTGAGATACATATTTAATTGGTCACTGGAAAAGGGGTTGTTTGAAAATGTATGGAAGCATGCGAAACTGTGTCCTATTCCGAAAGACTGCAAAGAACCCATTACTCCTGCCAATAGTCGACCAATTAGTCTACTCCCTACACTCAGTAAGATATTGGAGGGTATTGTTAGTATACGTACTTCCGGCGCCGACAGAGATGGCCGCCTCGCTTCGCGTTCCTAGGAAACTATGCAGTTTTTTGTTTTTTACGTGTTATTTCTTACACTAGTACCCCAGGTCATCTTAGGTTTCTTTACATACAGCCGAGAAGAACTACTGAATATAAGATCAGCGTCAACTCACCATCAGTACGACCAAGAATATGTTTTTCGCGATGCGGATCCTGTGTTCTGCCTTACAACCAGTGTAACCGAGTGGATTACATGCAGCGACCAAAAAAAAAAAAAAAACGACTCAGAAAAAGAGGGAAACGAAGCGGTCTTCTGGTCAGACTCCGGAGACGGGCACATCGTGCACCACTCCCTAGCATTCTTCTTGCCAATGTCCAGTCTCTTGACAACAAGGTTGATGAAATCCGAGCAAGGGTAGCATTCCAGAGGGACATCAGAGACTGTAACGTTCTTTGCTTCACGGAAACATGGCTAACTGGAGAGACGCAATCCGAAGCGGTGCAGCCAACGGGTTTCTCCACGCATCGCGCCGACAGAAACAAACATCTTTCTGGTAAGAAGACGGGCGGGGGGCGTATGCCTTATGGCCAACGTGACATGGTGTGATGAAAGAAACATACAGGAACTCAAATCCTTCTGTTCACCTGATTTAGAATTCCTCACAATCAAATGTAGACCGCATTATCTACCAAGAGAATTCTCTTCGATTATAATCACAGCCGTATATATCCCCCCCAAGCAGACACATCGATGGCTCTGAACGAACTTTATTTAACTCTCTGCAAACTGGAAACGATTTATCCGGAGGCTGCATTCATTGTAGCTGGGGATTTTAACAAGGCTAATCTGAAAACAAGACTCCCTAAATTTTATCAGCATATCGATTGCGCAACCAGGGGTGGAAAGACCCTGGATCATTGTTACTCTAACTTCCGCGACGCATATAAGGCCCTGCCCCGCCCCCTTTCGGAAAAGCTGACCACGACTCCATTTTGTTGATCCCTGCCTACAGACAGAAACTAAAACAAGAAGCTCCCACGCTGAGGTCTGTCCAACGCTGGTCCGACCAAGCTGACTCCACACTCCAAGACTGCTTCCATCACGTGGACTGGGAGATGTTTCGTATTGCGTCAGACAACAACATTGACGAATACGCTGATACGGTGTGCGAGTTCATTAGAACGTGCGTTGAAGATGTCGTTCCCATAGCAACGATTAAAACATTCCCTAACCAGAAACCGTGGATTGATGGCAGCATTCGTGTGAAACTGAAGGCACGAACCACTGCTTTTAATCAGGGCAAGGTGTCTGGTAACATGACTGAATACAAACAGTGCAGCTATTCCCTCCGCAAGGCTATCAAACAAGCTAAGCGCCAGTACAGAGACAAAGTAGAATCTCAATTCAACGGCTCAGACACAAGAGGTATGTGGCAGGGTCTACAGTCAATCACGGACTACAGGAAGAAACCCAGCCCAGTCACGGACCAGGATGTCTTGCTCCCAGGCAGACTAAATAACTTTTTTGCCCGCTTTGAGGACAATACAGTGCCACTGACACGGCCTGCAACGGAAACATGCGGTCTCTCCTTCACTGCAGCCGAAGTGAGTAAGACATTTAAACGTGTTAACCCTCGCAAGGCTGCAGGCCCAGACGGCATCCCCAGCCGCGCCCTCAGAGCATGCGCAGACCAGCTGGCCGGTGTGTTTACGGACATATTCAATCAATCCCTATACCAGTCTGCTGTTCCCACATGCTTCAAGAGGGCCACCATTGTTCCTGTTCCCAAGAAAGCTAAGGTAACTGAGCTAAACGACTACCGCCCCGTAGCACTCACATCCGTCATCATGAAGTGCTTTGAGAGACTAGTCAAGGACCACATCACCTCCACCCTACCTGACACCCTTGACCCACTCCAATTTGCTTACCGCCCAAATAGGTCCACAGACGATGCAATCTCAACCACACTGCACACTGCCCTAACCCATCTGGACAAGAGGAATACCTATGTGAGAATGCTGTTCATCGACTACAGCTCGGCATTCAACACCATAGTACCCTCCAAGCTCGTCATCAAGCTCGAGACCCTGGGTCTCGACCCCGCCCTGTGCAACTGGGTACTGGACTTCCTGACGGGCCGCCCCCAGGTGGTGAGGGTAGGCAACAACATCTCCTCCCCGCTGATCCTCAACACTGGGGCCCCACAAGGGTGCGTTCTGAGCCCTCTCCTGTACTCCCTGTTCACCCACGACTGCGTGGCCATGCACGCCTCAACTCAATCATCAAGTTTGCGGACGACACAACAGTGGTAGGCTTGATTACCAACAACGACGAGACGGCCTACAGGGAGGAGGTGAGGGCCCTCGGAGTGTGGTGTCAGGAAAATAACCTCACACTCAACGTCAACAAAACTAAGGAGATGATTGTGGACTTCAGGAAACAGCAGAGGGAACACCCCCATCCACATCGATGGAACAGTAGTGGAGAGGGTAGCAAGTTTTAAGTTCCTCGGCATACACATCACAGACAAACTGAATTGGTCCACTCACACAGACAGCATCGTGAGGAAGGCGCAGCAGCGCCTCTTCAACCTCAGGAGGCTGAAGAAATTTGGCTTGTCACCAAAAGCACTCACAAACTTCTACAGATGCACAATCGAGAGCATCCTGGCGGGCTGTATCACCGCCTGGTATGGCAACTGCACCGCCCTCAACCGTAAGGCTCTCCAGAGGGTAGTGAGGTCTGCACAACGCATCACCGGGGGCAAACTACCTGCCCTCCAGGACACCTACACCACCCGATGCTACAGGAAGGCCATAAAGATCATCAAGGACATCAACCACCCGAGCCACTGCCTGTTCACCCCGCTGCCATCCAGAAGGCGAGGTCAGTACAGGTGCATCAAAGCTGGGACCGAGAGACTGAAAAACAGCTTCTATCTCAAGGCCATCAGACTGTTAAACAGCCACCACTAACATTGAGTGGCTACTGCCAACACACTGTCAATGACACTGACTCTACTCCAGCCACTTTAATCATGGGAATTGATGGGAAATGATGTAAATATATCACTAGCCACTTTAAACAATGCTACCTTATATAATGTTACTTACCCTACATTGTTCATCTCATATGCATACGTTGATACTGTACTCTATATCATCGACTGCATCCTTATGTAATACATGTATCACTAGCCACTTTAACTATGCCACTTGGTTTACATACATCTCATATGTATATACTGTACTCGATATCATCTACTGTATCTTGCCTATGCTGCTCTGTACCATCACTCATTCATATATCCTTATGTACATATTCTTTATCCCCTTACACTGTGTAGGACAGTAGTTTTTTTTTGGAATTGTTAGTTAGATTACTTGCTCGTTATTACTGCATTGTCGGAACTAGAAGCACAAGCATTTCGCTACACTCGCATTAACATCTGCTAACCATGTGTATGTGACAAATAAAATTTGATTTGATTTGATTTGATTTGATTTGATTTGATAGTAGACAAATGTGGGAGTATATGGAAAAGAATGATCTGATTACAGCCAATCAGCATGCTTATCGCAAAAACCATTCCACTACCACTGCATTGGTTGACATGACTGACCAGTGGCTCAATGCTATGGATAATGGCAGGTTTGTAGGTGTACTATTTTTAGATTTCAGTGCAGCATTTGATTTAGTGGATCATGAAATTATTTTGACAAAATTAGTGCATTATGGTTTTAAGGAGGTAGCATTGAATTGGGTACAGTCATATCTAACTGACAGGAAACAGTCTACCTATATCAATGGTTCATTTTCTTCCCCTAATGTGTTAAACTGTGGAATACCGCAGGGCAGCTGCCTTGGGCCACTTCTCTACTTAATATACACCAACGACCTTCCCTATACCTTGGTTGAAACTCAAGCTACTATATTTGCAGATGATACTACAATTTATGCAGCAACACAATCAGTTCAACAGGTACAGCAAGCATTGCAATGAGATTTGGAGATTATCAGGAAATGGGTTTGCCAAAACAAACTTGCTTTAAACACCAAGAAAACCAAAGTTATGTTGGTCTGTTCAACTAGGAAAAGGCCAAAACAGCATGGGATACAATTAAGTATGGGAGGAGTACAAATTGAAGAAGTGGCAGAAACCAAACTACTGGGAGTGCAGCTAGACAACTGCTTATCATGGTCGTCTCAAATAACTCATCTATGTAAAAAAAAAATCAAATCAAATCAAATCAAAATCAAATCAAATTTTATTTGTCACATACACATGGTTAGCAGATGTCAATGCGAGTGTAGCGAAACGCTTGTGCTTCTAGTTCCGACAATGCAGTAATAACGAACAAGTAATCTAACTAACAATTCCAAAAAAACTACTGTCTTATAACACAGTGTAAGGGGATAAAGAATATGTACATAAGGATATATGAATGAGTGATGGTACAGAGCAGCATAGGCAAGATACAGTAGATGATATTGAGAACAGTATATACATATGAGATAAGTATGTAAACCAAGTGGCATAGTTAAAGTGGCTAGTGATACATGTATTACATAAGGATGCAGTCAATGATATAGAGTACAGTATCTACGTATGCATATGAGATGAATAATGTAGGGTAAGTAACATTATATAAGGTAGCATTGTTTAAAGTGGCTAGTGATATATTTACATCATTTCCCATCAATTCCCATGATTAAAGTGGCTGGAGTAGAGTCAGTGTCATTGACAGTGTGTTGGCAGTAGCCACTCAATGTTAGTGGTGGCTGTTTAACAGTCTGATGGCCTTGAGATAGAAGCTGTTTTTCAGTCTCTCGGTCCCAGCTTTGATGCACCTGTACTGACCTCGCCTTCTGGATGACAGCGGGGTGAACAGACAGTGGCTCGGTGGTTGATGTCCTTGATGATCTTTATGGCCTTCCTGTAGCATCGGGTGGTGTAGGTGTCCTGGAGGGCAGGTAGTTTGCCCCCAGTGATGCATTGTGCAGACCTCACTACCCTCTGGAGAGCCTTACGGTTGAGGGCGGTGCAGTTGCCATACCAGGCGGTGATACAGCCCGCCAGGATGCTCTCGATTGTGCATCTGTAGAAGTTTGTGAGTGCTTTTGGTGACAAGCCGAATTTCTTCAGCCTCCTGAGGTTGAAGAGGCGCTGCTGCGCCTTCCTCACGATGCTGTCTGTGTGAGTGGACCAATTCAGTTTGTCTGTGATGTGTATGCCGAGGAACTTAAAACTTGCTACCCTCTCCACTACTGTTCCATCGATGTGGATGGGGGTGTTCCCTCTGCTGTTTCCTGAAGTCCACAATCATCTCCTTAGTTTTGTTGACGTTGAGTGTGAGGTTATTTTCCTGACACCACACTCCGAGGGCCCTCACCTCCTCCCTGTAGGCCGTCTCGTCGTTGTTGGTAATCAAGCCTACCACTGTTGTGTCGTCCGCAAACTTGATGATTGAGTTGGAGGCGTGCATGGCCACGCAGTCGTGGGTGAACAGGGAGTACAGGAGAGGGCTCAGAACGCACCCTTGTGGGGCCCCAGTGTTGAGGATCAGCGGGGAGGAGATGTTGTTGCCTACCCTCACCACCTGGGGGCGGCCCGTCAGGAAGTCCAGTACCCAGTTGCACAGGGCGGGGTCGAGACCCAGGGTCTCGAGCTTGATGACGAGCTTGGAGGGTACTATGGTGTTGAATGCCGAGCTGTAGTCGATGAACAGCATTCTCACATAGGTATTCCTCTTGTCCAGATGGGTTAGGGCAGTGTGCAGTGTGGTTGAGATTGCATCGTCTGTGGACCTATTTGGGCGGTAAGCAAATTGGAGTGGGTCAAGGGTGTCAGGTAGGGTGGAGGTGATGTGGTCCTTGACTAGTCTCTCAAAGCACTTCATGATGACGGATGTGAGTGCTACGGGCGGTAGTCGTTTAGCTCAGTTACCTTAGCTTTCTTGGGAACAGGAACAATGGTGGCCCTCTTGAAGCATGTGGGAACAGCAGACTGGTATAGGGATTGATTGAATATGTCCGTAAACACACCGGCCAGCTGGTCTGCGCATGCTCTGAGGGCGCGGCTGGGGATGCCGTCTGGGCCTGCAGCCTTGCGAGGGTTAACACGTTTAAATGTCTTACTCACTTCGGCTGCAGTGAAGGAGAGACCGCATGTTTCCGTTGCAGGCCGTGTCAGTGGCACTGTATTGTCCTCAAAGCGGGCAAAAAGTTATTTAGTCTGCCTGGGAGCAAGACATCCTGGTCCGTGACTGGGCTGGGTTTCTTCCTGTAGTCCGTGATTGACTGTAGACCCTGCCACATGCCTCTTGTGTCTGAGCTGTTGAATTGAGATTCTACATTGTCTCTGTACTGGCGCTTAGCTTGTTTGATAGCCTTGCGGAGGGAATAGCTGCACTGTTTGTATTCAGTCATGTTACCAGACACCTTGCCCTGATTAAAAGCAGTGGTTCGTGCCTTCAGTTTCACACGAATGCTGCCATCAATCCACGGTTTCTGGTTAGGGAATGTTTTAATCGTTGCTATGGGAACGACATCTTCAACGCACGTTCTAATGAACTCGCACACCGTATCAGCGTATTTGTCAATGTTGTTGTCTGACGCAATACGAAACATCTCCCAGTCCACGTGATGGAAGCAGTCTTGGAGTGTGGAGTCAGCTTGGTCGGACCAGCGTTGGACAGACCTCAGCGTGGGAGCTTCTTGTTTTAGTTTCTGTCTGTAGGCAGGGATCAACAAAATGGAGTCGTGGTCAGCTTTTCCGAAAGGGGGCGGGACAGGGCCTTATATGCGTCGCGGAAGTTAGAGTAACAATGATCCAGGGTCTTTCCACCCCTGGTTGCGCAATCGATATGCTGATAAAATTTAGGGAGTCTTGTTTTCAGATTAGCCTTGTTAAAATCCCCAGCTACAATGAATGCAGCCTCCGGATAAATCGTTTCCAGTTTGCAGAGAGTTAAATAAAGTTCGTTCAGAGCCATCGATGTGTCTGCTTGGGGGGATATATACGGCTGTGATTATAATCGAAGAGAATTCTCTTGGTAGATAATGCGGTCTACATTTGATTGTGAGGAATTCTAAATCAGGTGAACAGAAGGATTTGAGTTCCTGTATGTTTCTTTCATCACACCATGTCACGTTGGCCATAAGGCATACGCCCCCGCCTGTCTTCTTACCAGAAAGATGTTTGTTTCTGTCGGCGCGATGCGTGGAGAAACCCGCTGGCTGCACCGCTCGGATTGCGTCTCTCCAGTGAGCCATGTTTCCGTGAAGCAGAGAACGTTACAGTCTCTGATGTCCCTCTGGAATGCTACCCTTGCTCGGATTTCATCAACCTTGTTGTCAAGAGACTGGACATTGGCAAGAAGAATGCTAGGGAGTGGTGCACGATGTGCCCGTCTCCGGAGTCTGACCAGAAGACCGCTATTCAAACAGCATGCATAATCAGAAGGATAGCTAAATATTTACCAGGGAAAATCCATCAGCAAATAACACAGGCATTGGTTGAGAGTCAAGTGAACTATTGTTCGGTGGTCTGGGGAAATGCATCATCTAGTGAAGTTAGGAGGCTGCAAAATGCACAGAATAAAGCAGCAAGGATTGTTTTAAGGCGGAGATATGGTTCTTCTGTTGCAGTCATGCACAGTGTTCTTGGTTGGTCATCAATCGACAAGATAATTGAAAAAAACATGCTTATCTTATTTTATAATATACATAATTTAAAACGGCCAAGTTCTATTCACAATGGTATTCAGTTAGTAAGAGACAGACATTCCGTAAATACTAGGAATAGATTGTCCACCATCTATGCGTTATCCAGACAGAAAAAAGAAATGGGCAAAAGAACATTTCGATTTAGAGCAATAAAGAAATGGAATAAATTAACTGAGCAAACTAGAAACCTTTCAATATATACGTTTAACATTAGTTAAAAACAATTTAAATATAGTATACAGAAATGTTGTGGGACTATAGTAGATGAAGAATCAATATTTTTTTAGATTGAGTATTTATTGGGTCATTATGCTAGTGTATTATGTATGTTTGTAATAGTGTGTTATATGTGAAAGTGTGTTTGTATTATAAATTGTATTTTAATGTTAAGGACTCTTGGAAGATTAGTCCAAATGGGGACTAAAAGAGATCCTAATAAAATAAAATAAAATCAAACCTGGGTCAAGCACAATGTTATACTCCTTTTTGGTGGTTGTAGTAGTGGAATGGTTAGTAATGGAAGGGGTAGTAGTGGGAATGTAATGGAAGGGTTAGTAATGGAAGGGGTAGTAGTGGAATGGTTAGTAATGGAAGGGGTAGTAGTGGAATGGTTAGTAATGGAAGGGGTAGTAGTGGAATGGTTAGTAATGGAAGGGTGGTGGAATGGTTAGTAATGGAATGGTTAGTAATGGAAGGGGTAGTAGTGGAATGTTAGTAATGGAAGGGGTAATGGTTAGTAATGGAAGGGGTAGTGGAATGGTTAGTAATGGAAGGGGTGGTTTAGTAATGGAAGGGAAGGGGTAGTAGTGGAATGGTTAGTAATGGAAGGGGTAGTAGTGGAATGGTTAGTAATGGAATGGGTGGAATGGTTAGTAATGGAAGGGGTAGTAGTGGAAGGGGTAGTGGTGGAATGGGTAGTAGTTGACAGAGTTTTGTATGAGGGTTTTGGCATCAATGGCGGTCGGGGAGGCCAGCCCCCGGTCGTAGATCAGGGTTGGTAACTGGCCTCCCGGTCGTGCCCGATGTTGAGCTGGCCCACCATTGCACAGGAAGCCTGATGGGTCAGTCGATGGAGAGGCCAACTACTGGTTGTGGACCGAGGTTGGAAGCTGGCCTCCCGACAAGATCAGTCCTCAGTCGTGAACTAGGGTTGAGCTGAAGGCCAACCACCGGCCGTAAGCCTAGGTTGTGCTGGCCCCCCTGCTGGCTGGCCCTTCATTGCGCAGGAAGTCTGGAGGGTGACTCAATGGGGAGGAGGCCGGGATGGTGGTGGGTCAATGGATTAGTACAAACTTGCAGTACGGACTCTTTGTGAGGCAAATGTACAAAAGAGTGAAGAAGGATACCGTTTAAAATCTATGAGGATGGTTGACCAAGCAAGCGGATTCATGTGAGTGAGGTGGGCTTGTGGCTAATACAGTAGGCTCCCGAGTGGCACAGCAGTCTAAGGCACTGCATCTCCATGCTAGAGGCGTCAATAGAGACCTTGATTCAATTCTAGGCTGTATCACAACTGGCAGTGATTGGGAATCCCATAGGGCATTGCACAATTGGACCAACGTCGTCCGGGCTTGGCCGTCATTGTAAATAATAATTTGTTAATTGACTTGCTTAGTTAAATAAAGGTAAAATAAAATTTTTAAAAAGAGTTCAATCGAACTCGACCAAAACAATGGAATTGCCATGGAAACGTGTGGGGAAAGAGCCGTGTGTGAAAGATGCCGGCCAGCTTCATTAGCCTACATTTAGGCTATTGTTTATATGTGTATTTCACAATATGTTGAGGTAAATCAGAGTATAATGTTTGTATGGATGTCAACCCCAACACATGTCCATGTCATCAAATTAAATCAAATTTTATTTGTCACATACACATGGTTAGCAGATGTTAATGCGAGTGTAGCGAAATGCTTGTGCTTCTAGTTCCGACAATGCAGTAATAACCAACAAGTCATCTAGCTAACAATTGTCCATGTCATCGTTAGCTAAATGCATTACAGTTAAACAAATTTGAGTACCACCACTGATTTCTGTATGCTAGCTATGCTAACCAGCTTATTTAGCAGTCACTTCTTCTAAAACTGAAACGGGACAACTTCTGCATGTTATACAGTAAAAACAGCCAAATATATCCAAATCGGACTCAAGTAACCACATTATGGGCCTGTTACAATACACCAATCATGACAGATTTGACAAATATCCACTTCGTTACATCAGATTTGTTGAATGTGCACCAATCTGACTCCTTTACCGCATCCATGTATGGAGGTTCTGCTCTGGTCGCATCCCAATATGAAAGTCGGTGCCCATATATGGAGTTCCTGCTCAAAAGCTGCATTCCAATATATATATACATATTTTTTTATTTAACCTTTATTTTACTAGGCAAGTCTGTTAAGAACAAATTCTTATTTACAATGACGGCCTACACCGGCCAAACCCGGATGCCGCTGGGCCTATTGTGTGCCATCCTATGGGACTCCCAATCACGGCCGGTTGTGATACAGCCTGGATAGGGAAGAACAATGTCTGTATATGGACGTTCCTGCTGTGGATTATGCTGCATTGATAGCCAAGTGGGAAGGTGGCATTTACCACATACGACTGGGAAAATCATGCCTCTCCAACTCGTATTTACTAGCGGTAAACTTGTCTATCATCCCTAAGCTCCGACTTCTCCCACATGCTGACCTCTGACGTCACCTACGAAGAAAAGGACCTCAGAAATAGACATGAATGATCCGTTCCCGAAGGAAATTGCAGAACGCCGTAAAGTTCTGTATTCAATCTTCCAGTAAAATAGATTGAATGAGAAACGCGTGATAACAAAATGTTCAGAGACACAAAGACTACTCTATGGCTATTCTAAAAATTACAAAGTTCTCATAGAGGTGGTGAATAATGGAACACACAATTACTAGCCATGGTAGGGATTGTAATAACACAACAACAAAAAAATAGAAAAACAAATATAACTAATTGGAACACAAAAGTACTAATTCAACACGGTGGATATAAAAACACAGCAGACAGAAGGCACAGTATGTGGGTATGTGTGGATGTATTGTGATGGAAGGTGTGATGTGTTTTTTGGTGTTTGGGAAAGTGTGGCATTAAGTGAGTGAGAAAGGAAATGGTTGCATATCCTTTCTCACTCACTTAATGCCACATTTTCCCAAACACCAGAAAACACACACACCACACTCTGAGCAGGGGTTGTGAGAGAGCTTTCAATTTTGTGCAGATGAGGGATATATATTTTATAATGAATTATACATCTTATTTATTTATTTATTCTCCTACCATGGTGGAACTGCATTTTAAAATAAATGATACATCTAATGTATTTATTTATTGTCCTATCTTGATGGAACGGTCCACAACCCTGTTCACTAGACACCCACCTGAACAACTCAGATACTAAAGAGAAGTCCCGATCTGTTTTATGAGCCTGCTGTAAGCTGCCTGTACGCAGCCAAAATGCTGTCAGAGACCTTCTAGAGCAACATCGCCCTCTCAAGAGTCTTTCTGGCAGGGTTGGTCCTGCAAAGCCAGAGCCCCCTGATGGGAGAGCATAATATACAAGGATATTCTCAAAGCTGCTAATGAGAACGTTGAGGACCTTGTTCCTAGCCGGTATGGATTCCGGTGGGGAGCCCCCACCCAGACAGTGTCAGTGCTGGCAACACTAGCTGCAGTAATCAAATCAAATCAAATCGAATCAACGTTTATTTGTCACATGCGCCGAATACAACAGGTGTAGACCTTACAGTGAAATGCTTACTTACAGGCTCTAACCAATAGTGCGGAGGAAAAAAGTGTGTGTGTGTGTGTGTGTGTGTGTGTGTGTGTGTGTGTGTGTGTGTGTGTGTGTGTGTGTGTGTGTGTGTGTGTGTGTGTGTGTGTGTGTGTGTGTGTAGGTAAGTAAAGAAATAAAACAACAGTAAAAAGACATTTGAAAATAAGAGTAGCAAGGCTTTGTACAGACACCGGTTAGTCAGGCTTATTGAGGTAGTATGTACATGTGGGTATGGTTAAAGTGACTATGCATATATGATGAACAGAGAGTAGCAGTAGAGTAAAAAGAGGGGTTGGCGGGTGGTGGGACACAATGCAGATAACCCGGTTAGCCAATGTGCGGGAGCACTGGTTGGTCGGGCCAATTGAGGTAGTATGTACATGTAAAACAGACTGTATATATAGTTAAAGTGACTATGCATATAAGATAAACAGAGAGTAGCAGCAGTGTAAAAGAGGGGTTGGGAGGGGCACACAATGCAAATAGTCCGGGTAACCATTTGGTTACATGTTCAGGAGTCTTATGGCTTGGGGGTAAAAACTGTTGAGAAGCCTTTTTGTCCTAGACTTGGCACTCCGATACCGCTTGCCATTAGGTAGTAGAGAGAACAGTCTATGACTGGGGTGGCTGGGGTATTTGACAATTTTCAGGGCCTTCCTCTGACACCGCCTGGTGTAGAGGTCCTGGATGGCAGGCAGCTTTGCCCCAGTGATGTACTGGGCCGTACGCACTACCCTCTGAAGTGCCTCGCGGTCGGAGGCCGAGCAATTGCCATACCAGGCAGTGATGCAACCGGTCAGGATGCTCTCGATGTTGCAGCGGTAGAACCTTTTGAGGATCTCAGGACCCATGCCAAATCTTTTAGTTTCCTGAGGGGAATAGGCTTTGTCGTGCCCTCTTCACGACTGTCTTGGTGTGTTTGGACCATTCTAGGTTGTTGTTGATGTGGACACCAAGGAATTTGAAGCTCTCAACCTGCTCCACTACAGCCCCGTCGATGAGAATGGGGACGTGCTCGGTGCTCCTTTTCCTGTAGTCCACAATCATTCCCTTGGTCTTGGTTATGTTGAGGGATAGGTTGTTATTCTGGCCAGGTCTCTGACCTCCTCCATATAGGCTGTCTCGTCATTGTCGGTGATCAGGCCTACCACTGTTGTGTCGTCAGCAAACTTAATGGTGTTGGAGTCGTGCCTGGCCATGCAGTCATGGGTGAACAGGGACTACAGGAGGGGACTGAGCACGCACCCCTGGGGAGCTCCAGTGGTGAGGATCAGCGTGGCAGATGTGTTGCTACCTACCCTCACCACCTGGGGGCGGCCCATCAGGAGGTCCATCAGGAGGTCCAGGATCCAGTTGCAGAGGGAGGTGTTTAGTCCCAGGTTCCTTAGCTTAGTGATGAGCTTTGCTCTATGGTGTTGAATGCTGAGCTGTAGTCAATGTATAGCATTCTCACTTAGGTGTTCCTTTTGTCCAGGTGGGAAAGGGCAGTGTGGAGTGCAATAGAGATTGCATCATCTGTGGATCTGTTTGGGCGGTATGTAAATTGGAGTGGGTCTAGGGTTTCTGGGATGATGCTGTTGATGTGAACCATGACCAGCCTTTCAAAGCACTTCATGGCTACGGACATGAGTGCCATGGTTCTGTAGTCATTTAGGCAGGTTGCCTTTGTGTTCTTGGGTACAGGGACTATGGTGGTCTGCTTGAGGCATGTTGGTATTACAGACTCAATTAGGGACATGTTAAAAATGTCAGTGAAGACACCTGCCAGTTGGTCAGCACATGCCCGGAGCACAAGTCCTGGTAATCCACCTGTCCCCGCAGCCTTGTGAATGTTGACCTGTTTAAAGGTCTTACTCACGTCGGCTACGGAGAGCGTGATCACACAGTTGTCCGTAACAGCTGATGCTCTCATGCATGCCTCAGTGTTGCTTGCCTCGAAGAGAGCATAGAAGTGATTTAGCTCATCTTGTAGGCTCGTGTCACTGGGCAGCTCATGGCTGTGCTTCCCTTTGTAGTCTGTAAACGTTTGCAAGCCCTGCCACATCCGACGAGCGTCGGAGCCGATGTAGTATGATTCAATCTTAGCCCTGTATTGATGCTTTGCCTGTTTGATGGTTCGTCGCAGGGCATAGCGGGATTTCTTGTAAGCTTCCCGCACCTTGAAAGCGGCAGCTCTACCCTTTAGTTCAGTGTGAATGTTAACTGTAATCCATGGCTTCTGGTTGGGGTATGTACGTACAGTCAGTGTGGGGACGACATCCTCAATGCACTTATTGATAAAGCCAGTGACTGATGTGGTGTATTCCTCAATGTCATCGGAAGAATCCCGGAACATGTTCCAGTCTGTGATAGCAAAGCAGTCCTGTAGTTTAGCATCTGCTTCATCAGACCATTTTTTTATAGACCGAGTCACTGGTGCTTCCTGCTTTCATTTTTTCTTGTAAGCAGGAATCAGGAGAATAGAGTTGTGGTCGGATTTACCAAATGGAGGGAGAGGGAGTGCTCTGTACGCATCTCTGTGTGTGGAGTACAGGTGATCTATAATTTTTTTCCCTCTGGTTGCACATAACAACCAGAGGAGATTTGGTAGAAATGATAGAGATTTGGTAGAAATGATTTATGTTTCCATGCATTAAAGTCTCCGGCCACTAGGAGCGCTGCCTCTGGGTGAGTGGTTTCCTGTTTGTTTATTTCCTTATATAGCGGGCTGAGTGCGGTCTTAGTGCTGGCATCTGTCTGTGGTGCTAAATAAACAGCCACGAAAAATATAGCTGAGAACTCTCTAGGCAAGTAGTGTGGCCTGCAATTTATCATAAAATACTCTACTTCAAGCGAGCAAAATCTAGAGAATTCCTTAGATTTTGTGCACCAGCTGTTGTTTACAAATATGCACAGACCCCCCCCCTGCTCTTACCAGAGTGTGCTGTTCTATCCTGCCGGTGCAGCGTGTATCCTGCTAGCTGAATATCCATGTCGTCATTCAGCCACGATTCCGTGAAACATAGGATATTACAGTTTTTGATGTCCCGTTGGTAGGATATTTGTGATCGTACCTCGTCTAGTTTATTGTCCAATGATTGCATGTTGGTGAGTAATATTGACGGTAACGGCAGCTTTCCTAGTTGTCTTCTGCAGGTCCGGACGAGGCATCCGGCTCTTCTTCCTCTGCGTAGCTTCCTTTTGCGAATAATTGGGTTGTCTGCCCTGTGGGGTGTTCGGAGAATATTGTGTGAGTCCTGCTTGCTGTTGTTGTTGAAAAAATGTTTGTCTAATCCGAGGTGAGTGATCGCTGTCCTGATATCTAGAAGATCTTTTCTGCCGTAAGATACGGTTGCAGAATCATTATTTCCAAAATAATTTCCAAATATTGTCGTGGCTGAATCAGAATTAGTTAGGTAACATTGATAAATAAGATGTTTTATTTACCTAATAATGCTTATGTGAGATATTTGTCATTAGGATGTTTTCTTTGAATAATACTGTTGGCAGTTGCATTTGCCTCTCTCTTCTCCAGGGCTTAGTCACTAGGGGCCCAGAGAGGGGAGAGGTCAGGCTTGTCTTCATATGTCAATATATCTGTTAAACCATGTGATGCTATGAAGAATATCAGAAGGGGAGGAGGACAGAATGGAGGCTTGTCTTCTTATGGGAATGTGTCTGTAACTATTGTATGTCCCCTCTGAGGTTGCCCTTATCTTGATTTAGTATATGACCTAAGAGGCTCACTGTCTTTTCTGATCTTGTCCAGGAGGGGTTGTATTTGAGATGGAAGTATCTAGAATTTACCATTGATATATGCCATTGGATGAGGTAATAGTTTGGTACTATGTTGTACCAAGAACGAGATTAGAACTTCGTTTAAGAGACCAAACTGAATGATAATTTATAGCTAATGCTGTCTGGCTATGGGATACTCCTCTCTCAAGTAAAGTCTTCCTTTGTAATGTGCCTAAGATCTGTTATTTGTCATGTGAGTTGAGAGGGGTGTGTCTTGGCTATAAATGATACCAAGAATTGTTTTGTAAGCACTCTCAGAGAATTAATTTATAGACACTGAATTGATCTGAGAGTTACAGGGCTATAATATACTCTGACTTGTGTGTGGTTTGCTCTCTCAATGTTTAGTAAGAAAATCACCACAACATTTGGCGTCACGAACAGGATGTGAATCTTCACTCGATGACCATTCCTGACGATCTAGGTAAATAAATCATGCACGAGGGATCCCTCAAACTTGGGATCTCAAGGAAATCCCACTTCGGGAACGAAGCAGTTGGACCAACCTTTGATCTGAGAGGCAGCGAGCCGAGTGGATACCACATCTCGAACTGAGTTTTATTTTTAAAGAAAGAGGTGAGCGAACCACACACACTTGAAGTCGAGTTTTTTAAAATATGCCTCTGTTACGTATACTCTGAGTGTGAATTCCTTTGTAAGGAGGGCACCTTGGAGGCGTAAACAGGGCAGAGTCAGAGGAGAGTAATCTGAGAGTTTGTGGACTCAAAGATACTCTGCCACTGTCCAGTTGCGGGCGACCAAGAGCTGTCCTGACACTGAATTGATCGCAGTGGGAAATGGTGCGGTCTGTGGGGGTGAGGGGCCAGGGTGACTGTGTGTTCTGTGTGAAACATGGTACTTGGTGAAGCCGTATTGGAAGAAGGACCTCATTCTGAAAGTGTCTGTGTGATTGTCTAAGTGACTCTCAGAGGTGGTGAATTCCAATTATTTTAAATGTGCTAGCCAGGTATGCCCTGGGTTACTCTGTGTGAGTATTGTCACGACTTCTACCGAAGTCGTTGCCTCTCCTTGTTCGGCGTTCGACGTCATCGGTCTTCTAGCCATCATTGATCCATTTTTCATTTTCCATTGGTTTTGTCTTGTCTTCCCACACACCTGTTTTCAATCCCATTCATTACCTGTTGTGTATTTAACCCTCTGTTTCCCCTCATGTCTTTGTCAGAGATTGTTTTATTGTCAGTGTTGTTTATTTGCGCGACGGGTCCTTGTACCAATGGTTGTTCATGTCTGTACTTTAAGTGTTATGGAGCATGTTCTGTGGACATTTATTAAAAAGACTCCATTTACACTCCATTTTGACTCTCCTGCACCTGACTTCCCTGCCACCTATACACACGGCGCTGACAAGTATTTTGTTATGGGATCACTAGGTAATATTTGTAGGAGCGTTCTGTGCGAGCGGGGTAGGTTGACTCTGTGTGGGTAACCTTTCAAGTATGTTCTGATGTTCTGTGTGAACATCTGACCAATCCTGTGTGGGTGATCCTTAAAGTTATGTGTGAGTACCTAAAATTTTCTTACGTTTTATATGGATTCTGTGAATATTTGAAATTATGAAAAATTGTATGTGTGTAAAATCAATTACTAGAGATTTGATTAAGTAATGCCCAGAATATAATTAGATACAATTTAAACCACCCATTCGTAGATGTACATAGGTTTTGAGTTGGTATCTTTAATGGATAATTTGATAAAGATGAGGTTTTAAGCACTTTAAACTAGTCTACAAAATCTGGGAAATTGAGCTCTAGAAACTGCTTAGTGTGTCCGCTTTTGGTTATCTTACCCTAACGATGTAACTATAAAACGCTTATTGGATTATCTCCGTCTGGGTACAACATTTGAAATAAAACTGCCCTTAAGGTCTGAAAATGTTTTATTTTTTTCTTCCCAGTATGAGAGGAGTTGCGGGATTTATTGAATAAACTGTTTTCCATAAAGTTAGAGAATTCGAGGGAAACTAGACGTAATTCATAATGTCGTACAAAGCCTAAGGTTTTCCATCAAACTAATTATCATTGCGTGATGTAGTAAAGTAATTGTTTTTACTCATGTAATGAATTTCAATCTATTTTTTCAATCTACTTTTATTCCTAGGCCGTCATTGAAAATAAGAATTTGTTCTTAACTGACTTGCCGAGTAAAATAAAGGTAAAAAAAAAAAAAATTTAAAGGCGCAAGTCTATAAATGTAGATTTTATTCTTTGATTGCTAATCTATTCATTTGGCATGTGAGAATCATAGCCGAAGTAACGCTTGGACCTTTAAATTAGGTCTATTTTTCTGGGAATTGCCGATAGTGACGTGTCTTGATTTTACGAATACAGACAATTGTAAAGTGGGTTTATTTGCGGACAGTCTTAGTCATTCAAATAGCATTGGTGGTTCAGTGGTAGAATTCTTGCCTGCCACGCGGGAGGCTCGGGTTTGGTTCCCAGCCAATGCGCTTACTAAAATCAGAGTTTTTGATTGTAATTAAACTATTGTATGTTTTGCCTCGAAAGACACAGTCGCTAGTGTTTGGTGAAGATATAAACGGAACGTTTTAAATAGTTTGTTTGGTTCAAATTGAAAGACTAATTCATTCAACTTAAAATAATAGCGAAGCGAATTTTGATGCAAGACGATGTCTGTTGCCTAAAGGATCTGCTGGAATAATGTATTGAGAATTGAGTCGTATTTAAATTACTGTATCAATAGAGGAGACAGTTACCTAAATTAAAGAAATTGTAAATAGTAGCGGAGAGATAATGGCGATAGAGTGGTGCCCACCGAAATGTTTTTCATTCTTATAGATTGACTGGCACGTGATAATTTTGGCGCTGTGTGTGTTATTTTTAAAGTCTTGGACATCCCATAAGTGTGAAGAGGAAAGAGAAGAGAAAGTTGTAAAGTTTGGTTTTAATCTTACGATAGAGGTAAGAAAAAACCTTGAAATGAGAGGGGTTATATTTTTGCCCAATGGGAAAAAAAGAAATAGGATATGTTAAGCTGAAAGTGATTCAGGTGTGATTAAGGAAACATTGTGATAATGTATTCTGATGGTTATTGATTCTTGGTTTGATTGTTTAGGTAACACCAGTGAATTTGAGCAAGAAAGTTCATGTAGTCTAACATTAATCTGTTTCCATTACGTGGAATAATGTCAGGTCATTAAAGTTGATTGCAGTTTGAGTAGTTTTTATTTTTACAGGGACAGTGCATCATTAATCACAGTTGTGTGTGTGTGTGTCTAATGGCAGGGTATTCCAGACATGGGAAGCTCTCACACTGAAAGCAGATTGACTTAAGGTACTTTTCTTTAAAGGAACTATACAGTAATTTCTTATGCTGTTTGCAATAAGGTTTGGGTTTATTATAGTTTGATTACCTCTATAGTCAAAACAATTAGCTAGTTTGAATTTGGTTATTTGAGCTTTTCCCCTGATACATAGACATCTGTCTCAGGGGCATCAGTTGTTTTCTTTGTTGTTTTTTTTGGAGATGCAAACATGAGTCTCTCGGCAAGTTTGTCATCTGAACCATTATAGTAGTGAGTTCTTGTGTAGTTTGTTGTTTGTTATTTGCATGAATTTATCACTGTATCATCTGCATACATTGGAACTTCAGACCCTGTACAGAAAGAAGGAAGATCATTAATGTACGAGCTGAACAGTATTGACCTTTGGGGAATGAAAACATTGTGGATATGAGTGGAAAAGTTCATTTTGATTTTTACGCTGATGAGACAGCACCAACTTTTGACAGAATTTAGATTTGTAAAATATCAGGATAGTTTTTACTAAATTTATATCAACAGGTTGAAATTATTTACATAGCTGATTAAAGGGGTTTGTTTATTTGTTTATTGTTTATTTTAGGTGTTGATTTAACTTAATGAAACATTGTATTATCTGATGTGTTTGAGTAGGATTCCTTCTTCCGGGACAGATGGAAGTTATCTAAAATATGTAGGTTGAAGGAGCCATGGGAGAACATGTTTACATTTTTATTAAATGCCTGGGATTAAATGACTGATTCCTTACGCTGAGAAATGTACTACATTTGCGACAGAGGAAAAAAAAACATTTAGATAGATACAATTATCCTGATATCATTACTAAGGGTAGCATGTTCACTTAAGCATACATGTACATTGATGTTGATTAAAACCTATTGTTTCAGTATGATATGTTAGATAACGGAATAACGACAGACACCAATGTCAAGTTCAATAGCCTTGTTTGTGCCTTGTACGAATGGCTACAACTGGAGTCCGGGGAACAGTCCGGCTAGTCGATTGCCTATCAACTAGACTCCGTAACATCATCCTTTTCAATAGAAAGTGCAAACATAAAGGCATAACATTAAATTCTTAACAGTCAGGTCATAACAATAGAAAAAGCATTACATTTTCTTTTTTACTTCAGTTGTCATCTTCCTTTTTTAATTTCAATTTAATTATTTAAGAACAAATATAGATTTTAATTAACCGAGGGCAAGTTAACAGTCCCTTGCTTACAGAGTAAGCCTGTCCGGTGGCTTGCACAGCCGACCCACCCGTGAGTAAGTATTGGCTCTGACAGGGGTAGGATTAGGGGCACGAGCTGGAGAGCTTGGTGAGGTAGAAGCATCACCTTCAGTTGGCCCATGTCTCAATTCTGCACCCCTTACCCTTAGGCCTGGACTGTGAGCCAGCTCATCTAGGTGAGTGTATGGCGTGTTCTGGTTTGTCTGCTCTGCTACGCGCAGATCCACCCGATTGCGACGATAGAGGGAGCCACCAACATCCACCAGGTAAGAACGTGGTGCAACTCTCTGCAGGCATGTGCCCAGCCTCAAGTCCTGTGTGGTCTCCCGGCAGCGGTTTCATCCTTATCGTTTCACCCACCTCCAGCTCTGGTAGGTCCCGAGCAGTCCGGTCGTAGAAGCACTTAGCGAGCTGCTTTCTGTGACGCAGTTTGTCCGTGACGCCAACCATGACGCAGGGCTCAAGTAGCTTGTTAGCTACGGGGATGGTAGTCTTCAGACGTCTGGACAGAAGGCGTTGTGCTGGGCTGCTGTCCATGTTTTCAGTGGGTGTGTTCCTCCACTGTAAGATCGCTTTCCATGGGTCGTTGCTGTCGCGCAAGGCCCTGCTTAACAGGTTTTTTGCAATCTTGACAGCTGATTCTGCCTTGCCATTTGCTTTTGGGTGTCTTTGAGAGGAGGTCACGTGGTCAAACTCCCATTCTGAGGCGAAACGCTTGAACTGTGCAGTGAATTGTGGGCCATTGTCCGTGATTACCTTGTCAGGCTGACCTTGCCTTGCAAACTGCGCCTTGCAGCGCTTTATGACCGTCTCTGCAGACAAGTCAGGGAGCAGTTCAATTTCCCAAAAGTCAGAGTAGTGATCAACGATGAGAAGATATTCAGCCACAGACAAAAGGACTAAGTCCATGCTGACGATTTGCCAGGCCCTTGTGGGCAGTTCGTGTGACATCATGGTTTCCTTTTGCTGTTCATGAGCGTACTCGTTGCATGTGGTACAGTTGCTGACAAAGTCTTTAATTTCTGCTTGCATGTTTGGCCAGTATAATGTTTTACGAGCCTGGCGGTAGCATGCATCACCTCCAACGTGACTGGAGTGTATGCGGGTAAGCATCTCTGGACGTAGTGATTGGGGAATAATGACCTTCTGACCTCTGAACAAGACGCCATTTTGCATGCTGATCTCATCTCGAAAGGTCCAGTATTCTCTCACTGTGAAAGGTGTCTCCTCTTTCAGGTATGGCCAACCTGCGAGAGCCATGGACTTCAGTGACTGTAGGCGTTCGTCCTTGTCAGTGTGTTGCCTTATCTGGGCTAGGCGGTGATCTGTGACGTTTAAGTAGTCTGCCTGATTGATCTGTTGAACATCTTGTTGTTCCTGCTGTAGCGAACAGATGGCCTGCCGCTGATAGACAGTGCCTCTGCCTGTACATTGTGTTGCCCTGCTCAGTGTGTCGCTGATGTACATCTCTGGTCCTGGCTTGTAAATTACCTTCAGGCTGTAGTTTTGCAGAGTCAGGAGCATGCTTTGAAGCCTCTTGGGCGCGTTGAGGAGAGGTTTACTGAATATGGCAATGAGTGGTTTGTGGTCAGTTTCAGCGATGACCAGGTCTCGCCCATATAAGTAGTGATGGTATCGCTGGCAGGAGAAGACGATGCTGAGGCACTCTTTCTCAATTTGTGCATAGTTTTGTTCGGTGGGGGTGAGCGCTCTCGAGGCAAACGCAACGGGCTGGCCTTCCTGCATAAGGCAGCATCCAAGTCCCCTTTGGCTGGAGTCGCTCTGGATTGTGACAGGCTTCATGACGTCGTAGTAGCGCAACACTGGCATGGATGAAGCCAGAGATTTCATCTCCTGCACTGCGGCCTCGTGCTTGGGTAGCCAGTGCCATGGTGTGTCTTTGTCCAGCAACCGGCGCAGAGGCTCACAGACTGCTGATAGGTGTGGCATGAACTTTGCAAGATAGTTTGCAAAGCCGATGAGACGCTGTACTCCTTTTGCATCAGACGGGTTTGGCATGTCGAGGATCGCTCTGACCTTGTCTGGGTCCAGCTTCAGGCCTTTTGCCGAGAGAATGTGGCCATGGAAGTGGCTTGAACCTTGAACTGCAGCTTCTTCAGGCCAAGGCGACGCTTAACTGATCGGCAGCGCTCCATCAGTGCCAGGAGCTTCATCGTGGTCGCGTACTGCTTCTTCGTCTGTGTCACCACAGCCTACGATCAGGACATCATCTGCGATGGGTTCAATGCCCTTGAGCCCAGCCAGTAACTCGTGCTGCTTACGTTGATATATCTCAGGCGCCACCGAGACACCAAACGGGAGCTTGAGCCAGCGTTTCTGACCCCAGGGGGTCCAGAAGGTAGTCATGAGGCTGCTTTCTTCATCCAGCTTGCATTGAAGGAATGCATCTCGGGCATCCACCAAGGTGAAAATCCTGGCCTTGGGAAGCTTATAGAGGACATCCTCTAGTGTCGGCATGATGTAGTGGGATCGTTTCAGTGCTTGGTTCAGATGCAGACCCTCAGCTTCTCTGGTTTTTTCACTATGACCATATTGCTGATCCAGTCAGTTGGTTCAGTCACAGATGTCATGTGGCCATCGGCCTCATACCTGTCCAGCTGGGCCTTCACAGCCACTTTCATTGCAATGGGCACATTGCGAGGAGCACACTGGACTGGAGTGATGCTCTCATCCACTTCAAAGTGTACCTCCCCAGGCACAGATTCAACGGGCATGTTGAATACATCGTCATATCTGCTGAGTAGTTGTTCTTTGGACAGGGGTCCATGCTGGACATGATCCACAATGTGCAGGTCATTTGATACAGTGAACTGCATCAGTCCCAGGCGTTCGCATGTAGAGCCTGAGAGGAGAGGATGTTGACTGGTTTTTACAATCTCAAACTCCAGCTTGTGTTTGCGTCCCCGAATAACACATTCGGTCTCAAAGGTGCCCATAGAGCTCATTAGCTCTCCTGAGTAGAGCTTTAGTCTAGTATCGCTGGGCAATAGATGTGTGTCAGGTGCCAGATTGATTTTGTCTTTGTAGCTCATTACGTTGCATGTAGCACCAGAATCCAGTTGACATTGTTGTTTCTTGTTGTGTAATCGTAGTGTCACAAACCATTTCTTCCCTCTTGAGTGTACAGCCCCAATGGATTCATGCATGTAAATGTCACTTTCACTTTTCAGCTCTGAACATTGAGTGACATCATCAACACAGTGAATCTTGCCCTCACTCGCCCTTTTGCTTTTGAGACACTTTTGCAAAATGATTATTAGTTCCACAAGCTCTGCATGGTTTTCCGTAGGCAGGGCAGTGCTCTTTGCCACGTGTGTGTGTGTGTGTATTCCCACAGTATTTACATGCTACGAGGCTCTCTGTGGTCACCGTTCGTGGTGAATTGCTCTGCCTCGATTGGTTTAGTCTGAATGTCTGCCTAGCAACAGCGTGAACGGTATCAACGTCGGAGCGTGGGGTTTCGATTTCCATTGCTCTCATTCTCATGTCAGTGACTTCAGCAGTGCGGCACATTTCAATGGCAGTTACTAATGTTAAGTCTCTCTGTAGACGCCGTCGTGTATCCTCATTTGCAATTCCCAGCACTATTTTGTCACGAATCAATTAATCTTTCAATCCCCCGTATTCACAAGTGGCGGATTTCTCTCTCAAACGGGTTACAAAGTTGTGTACTGACTCACCCTCTTCCTGTTTACAGCTTCCGAAAACGAACCGCTCATAAATTACGTTTCTGGCGGGTTTGAAGTAATTCTCCAATGCATCCAATATAGCCTTTGCATCACACTGTTGACGTGCTGTGAGGGTGAGATTGTGCCGGTAGATATGCCTGCATTCGCTGCCCATTAAACTCCTCAGAGTTGCCGCTTGTACCTCGTTGGGATTCTCATGTAGACCGGTCGCCAGCGCATAGTCCTCGAATTCATCCCTGAAGTTGTCCCAATTAGTATTCCAGTCCCCTGTGAGAATCATGGGATTTGGTGGCGGAATGTTCGCTGCCATAGCAATGGAATATAAGATTTCTTTGCCTTCAGTCATCGACGTAGGTAGTGATGCTAGCTAGCCAGCTAACAACGAGTTGATCAGTGTTGTGAGTAGGAAACGGTGTGTGTTCGCATATGGAACGTAACTGCGCCTATACTGTACTTAGCTACAAAAATAACAAACGTGTGTTTTCCGAGCCACTTCTGATACCATGTTTCAGTATGATATGTTAGATAAAGGAATAACGACAGACGCCAATGTCAAGTTCAATAGCCTTGTTTGTGCCTTGTACGAATGGCTACAACTGGAGTCCGGGGAACAGTCCGGCTAGTTGATTGCCTATCAACTAGACTCCGTAACACCTATGATTAATGATTTGCAGTACAGTGGAATTATCATTAGGTTTGGTTTATAGTTCACTTTTGAGTTTCTGAATCGATGTAGTATAATGAATACTAACAAAGTGTTTTGTGTTTTTTTTCTGGGAAAATAGGTGTTTCATTGTCTCTCTTTGAAATGTTTCCTGGGACTATAATCTTGGGGAGAGTGAGTGAGATTGAGGCCATAAACTACCAAATTGAAAAGGGCCTGGAAGTTTTTGTTTTTTCATTAAGTTTTGCAAATACACACACATAAAACATTTGTTATGACTATTTGTTTGTTTGATTAGTTTTTTTATTTCCTTTGGGTTTGGTGAGTTTTTCATTTGTTTTAGATCAAAGGTATCTTAAAGGAGCAGGCACGCACATGGAAATTATAATAATAATGAGTTTTCTGAGTTTTGATTAAACACGTTCATTATTTTGATAAAGGAATGTTCTGAGAAACTGGGATAAACAAGTAGGAAATATTTGACTATTTTTGTAATTTGTCTAATATAGTAATAGGCTTCTTTGAAGGGTTTTGTATGACCTATGACCTTTATCATGACCTTCCATTGTGGCTTGATCGCCCTCATTGGAAAGCAATTTGGATAATGAATTTATGGTAATTTGTAATACTGATTTCAAGATAATTTGTGTAATTGATAAATATGTTTCAGCTTATAGTTCTTAGCCATATTTGTAATTTGGACCAATGTGAAGAAGGAGAGGGAATTTCTTTTAACTAAGGGTATGCTGCTTTAATTATATTTTCCTATGACCATATGGGTTAAATCATTTTTCTTTGTGGAGTTTTTTCAGTTTAGTGATTTTAATTTGATTAGGTTATTTGAAATTTTATTTTATCTTTTGTACCAGTAGTGGTTTTGTTTTTTACATTACTCTCATGGAGAGATATGTGTAAAAAAATGGGGGAGGATGCAGTTTTTTGTAGGTTTTGAATTGAAGTTTATACACCTTGAGTGATATGTGAAGGAGTGTAATTGTATTGTTTGTTTTTTGTTCTATTCCCAAGGGGATATAGGTCTAACTTCCTGATCCTTGGCTCTACGATGGAGTTGACAGTGTGATGGGGAGTATAAGCCAATTTGAAAGAATAGTTTCAATAGAATGTGTGGATATTCTCTTTGAAATATGTTTAGATATGTGTATTAAGAATAATTGGTAAAAGTAATAATTTATCATGTAGTTAATGAACTGAACTAAACTGTTGTTCTTTCGAGGTTATCATGAAAAGTGACATCAGACGGTATCTTAATGCATGGAAGAGATATTTGGACCGAAGAGGGGGTTTTGAGGTACACACACATAACTGGCTGAAGAAGAATGACAAAGGCGTTGAATAAGGCCCTTCCGAACCACTTCTACCGAGAGAAAGGAACCAAGCCAGAAATCGGTGTACAGTATCCGATCTAAGCTATCAACTGCTTTTCTCTTATGTTTCTCTCAGGAGTGTGAGAGGAGTCCACGTAGAGTGAGCATGGAGAGAGATCTGTTCTAAACTTTTCTTATGTTGCGGGAATACTGGTTGATGAATGGACAAGACATAATGAGTGGTAAAGATGAGACATTGAAATTGAAACATTATCATGGGCCATCCACTTTGAACTGTAAAGTTATCTGAAGAAGAAGGAAAAGGACGCCAGAAGAATCAGTGCCTGAGGGAGTGGGTTGGTCAACTGTGCCAATAAAATTGTTTTAGACTTTTGTGGTATCAGGTTGATTGTAGAGGTTTACGCCATGTAAAATTATAGTCATTTAGATTAAGAATGCACTGAGATACTGATCTGTATTATAATTGTGATTTAAAAAGTTAATAGTAGAATTATGGGATAATTATTGAATGTTAATATGAATGTAATTCTGCTAAAATTGATGTGTGTTAAATTGAGTTTTTTACTTTGAGTGATAAGACCAATTTGAATCACTGAGGAATGTCATTCTAAATTTTGGTTGGATAAATAGTTGGGTTGTTAATTATGATTTGGAATATGAATGATTTCCCTGACCTATTCCTGACCACATCTCTGAGCATGAGGGATGACTGTCCTATATGTTGTGATGAGGCCTGTGTTTAGACACTGGTTCTCATGTAACTTAGGAAGCATTTTTATGTTTTTGTTTTTATTTTTCTCAACAATGGAATAGTCTGTGTGATTAAACCTGTGCAAGTTTGTCTTGTAGAATAAAGGTTGTAAACTTAGTTTCAGAAGGGAGAAAGCTTATATATAAGCTAGGGATTTTGACATTGAAGGGATTTTATTTGTTATTTTATTTTAAATATTGAGTATGTAGTTAGTAATGTTCTGATTCTCCAAAAGGGACAATGTCCCTTGAGAGGGTAATGTCGTGGCTGAATCAGAATTAGTTAGCTAACATTGATAAATAAGATGTTTTATTTACCTAATAATGCTTATGTGAGATTAGTCATTAGGATGTTTTCTTTTGGATAATACTGTTGGCAGCTGCATTTTCCCCTCTTCTCCAGGGCTTAGTCATTAGGGGCCCAGAGAGGGGAGAGGTCAGGCTTGTCTTCATATGTCAATATAGCTGTTAAACCATGTGATGCTATGAAGAATATCAGAAGGGGAGGAGGACAGAATGGAGGCTTGTCATCTTATGGGAATGTGTCTGTAACTATTGTATGTCCCCTCTGAGGTTGCCCTTATCTTGATTTAGTATATCACCTAAGAGGCTCACTGTCTTTTCTGATCTTGTCCAGGAGGGGTTGTATTTGAGATGGAAGTATCTAGAATTTACCATTGATATATGTCATTGGATGAGGTAATGGTTTGGTACTATGTTGTACCAAGAACGAGATTAGAACTTCGTTTAAGAGACCAAACTGAACGATAATTTATAGTTAATGCTGTCTGGCTATGGGATACTCCTCAAGTAAAGTCTTCCTTTGTAATGTTCCTAAGATCTGTTATTTGTCATGGGAGTTGAGAGGGGTGTGTCTTGGCTATAAATGATACTAAGAATTGTTTTGTAAGCACTCTCAGAGAAATCATTTATAGACACTGAATTGATCTGAGAGTCACAGGGCTATGGTGAAGCTCATATATAATTAAAGATGGACTTTATAATATACTCTAACTTGTGTGTGGTTTGCTCTCTCAATGTTTAGTAATACAGGAAATTACCACGACAATATCGCAAAAAAAAACGCATAATAGCACAATTGGTTAGGAGACCGTAAAACGGTGGCCATCTCCTCCAGCGCCATTACCCCATGGGGAGGGGGGTCACACTCAGACATTCAGAGAGGAGGCATATTATTGTGGCCCTGGTGGCACAAAATCATCTGTCTGACTGCACGGACATGCTTGGGAATATGGTCACAATGGGGGTCCAGCGTGTGTGTTTCAGGGGAAGGAGGTATATCTGATCTCCATCATCCTGGACATGACAAATTTGCCCATTTTTGCAGGCCTTCTCATACAGCTGCAACTGGATATGCATTTGTAAATAAAGACCTTTCTTGAGTTGGGCTCTGGGATGGTGTAACTGTTGAGAATCTGTATTACAACTGGCCGTAATTGGGAGTCCCATAGGGCGTTGCACAATTGGGAGTTGCACAAAGGTTTTCCTCTGAGTAAGGCTCAGAGGAAAAACAAAACAAATGTAGTGACTTATTCAAGAAAGATCCAGTGTAATATATTATAAAAATAAAGTGAACTGGATAGAATATGTGGTAAAATGCATCAAATTATTTTTCAATCTTTAACATAGAAATGCTACCAACATTTTTTTTTACTGAAACTTGTTACAAATGATGGAGTCACTCATGATTCACCAAACTATATTTTGAAAGAGGAAGTCAAGTACTTTAAGAATATGTTTTCATTTCAGTCTCCTCCATCTCCACTAACCGAAGATAATTGTATGCATATTTTTTTACTATTAATCATGTAAAATTAACCTCTGTACAAAAATACTAATGTGGAAGGCCAAATTACAGAGGAACTTCTTGATGCAATTAAGCCTTTAAGTCTGGGAAAACTCCAGGGCTAGATAGCATACCAGTGGAAGTATACCAAACTTTTTTTATAAACTCAGAGGATCATTATTAGAACGTTTTCACCACTCCTATATAAATGGTAGATTATCGGACACTCAACAAGATTGAATTATTACTGAAACAGGATCCACGTGGTATATACATATAAAGATCCAGTCCATTTAAAAAACTGGAGGCCTCTTACACTTCAGTGTTGTGATGCAAAAATTATTGCTAAATGCTTAGTGCATAGTTTTTAAAAGGTTTTGTCAGATATTATTCATCCTAATCAAACAGGTTTTTTACATGCCCGATACATTGGAGATGATACAAGACAAGTACTTGAAACAATAGAACACTATGAAATATCGGAAAAACCAGGCTTGGTTTTCATAGCTGACTTTGAAAAGGCTTTTGATAAAGTACAACTGGAGATTATATATAAATAAATACCTGGAATATTTCAATTTTGGAGAATCACTTATAAAATCGGTTAAAGTTATGTATAGTAACTCTCGGTGTAAAATAGTAAATAATGGCTACATCTCAGAAAATGTTTAACTGTCAAGAGGAGTAAAACAAGGTTGTCCACTATTGGCATATCTATTTATTTTTGCCTTTGAAATATTAGCTAATAAAATTAGATGCAACAATAATATTAAGGGATTAGAAATCCATGACTTAAGAACAAAAGTGTCATTGTATGCTGATGATTTATGTTTTCTTTTAAATCCACAATTAGAATCCCTCCACAGCCTCATAGAGGATCAGATACTTTTTATAACCTCTCTGGATTAAAACCAAGTGTACTATATTACATATTGGATAACAAAATATTGCTACTTTTACATTACCGTGTAGTTTACCAATAAAATGGTCTGACGGGGATGTGGACATACTTGGTATACATATCCTGAAAGAAAGAAATGAATAGAAAGTTAGAAAAAATAAGATAAGATAAGATCTTGCTACCATGGAAAGGAAAATACTTGTCTATTTGTGGAAAAATCACCCTGATTAACTCTTTAGTCATATCACAGTTTACCTAAGTGCTTGTGGTTTTGCCTAAACCTAGCAACCTGCTTTTTAAATAACATGAGAAAAACCTTTTCAATTTAATTTGGAATGGCAAGATAGACTAAATAAAAAAGTCTTATTCAGATAAGGCATATGAATTCAGATGGCAGAAATTATTAAATATTAAAGTATTTGACCTCTCACTAAAGAAAGCAGTCATACAAAAGTTGTACTTAAATCCAAAATGAATCTCTAGTAAATTAGTAAGTCGGAAGTTTACATACACTTAGGTTGCAGTCATTAAAACTCGTTTTCAACCCCTCTACCCTGTACATGACACAAGTCCTTTTTCCAACAATTGTTTACAGACAGATTATTTCACTTATAATTCATTGTATCACAATTCCAGTGAGTCAGAAGTTCACATACACTAAGTTGACTGTGCCTTTAAACAGCTTGGAAAATTCCAGAAAATTATGTCATGGCTTTAGAAGCTTCTGATAGGCTAATTGACATCATTTGAGTCAATTGGAGGTGTACCTGTGGATGTATTTCAAGGCCTACCTTCAAACTCAGTGCCCTTTTGCTTGACATCATGGGAAAATCAAGAGAAATCAGCCAAGAACTCCTAAAAAATATTGTAGACCTCCACAAGTCTGGATCATCCTTGGGCGCAATTTTCAAACGCCTGAATGTAACACATTCATCTGTACAAACAATATTACGCAAGTATAAACACCATGAGACCACACAGCCGTCATACCGCTCAGGAAGGAGACGCGTTCTGTCTCCTAGAGATGAAGGTACTTTGGTGCAAAAAGTGCAAATCAATCCCAGAACAACAGCAAAGGACCTTGTAAAGATACTGGAGGAAACAGAAAGTATCTATATCCACAGAAAAACGAGTCCTATATCGACATAACCTGAAAGACAACTGCTCCAAAACCGCCATAAAAAAGCCAGACTATGGTCGGCAACTACACATGTGGACAAAGATCGTACTTTTTGGAGAAATGTCCTCTGGCAGCATCATGTTGTTAGGGTGCTTTGCTGCAGGAGGAACTGGTGCACTTCACAAAATAGATGGCTTCATCAGAAGGGGAAATTATGTGGATATATTGAAGCATCTCAAGACGTCAGTCAGGAAGTTAAAACTTGGTCACAAATGGGTCTTCCAAATGGACAATGACCCCAAGCATACTTCCAAAGTTGTTGCAAAATGGCATAAGGACAACAAAGTCAAGGTATTGGAGTGGCCATCACAAAGCGCTGACCTCAATCCCATAGAAAATTTGTGGGCAAAACTGAAAAAGTGTGTGCGAGCAAGGAGGCCTACAAACCTGACTCAGTTACACCAGATCTGTCAGGAGGAATGGGCCAAAATTCACCAAACGTATTGTGGGAAGCTTATTGAAGGCTACCCGAAACATTTGACCCAAGTTAAACAATTTAAAGACAATGCTACCAAATACTAATTGATTGTATGTAAACTTCTGACCCACTGGGAATTTGATGAAAGAAGTAAAAGCTGAAATAAATCAGTCTCTCTACTATTTTTCTGACATTTCACATTCTTAAAATAAAGTGGCGATCCTAGCTGACCTAAAACAGGGAATTTTTACTAGGATTAAATGTCAGGAACTGTGAAAAACAGCTAAGGTGTATGTACATTTCCCTATTTCAACTCCGTGTGTGTGTGTGTGTGTGTGTGTGTGTGTGTGTGTGTGTGTGTGTGTGTGTGTGTGTGTGTGTGTGTGTGTTTGCAAAAAAATTATGAGAAGTGATGCAGACAATTACATTGATGGATGCTACAATCTATTTGCAATATGAAAGCTGACCTACCCCCTAAAACATGTTATTTATTTAAATAAATTAAAAAATATACATAGCAATGCAGAATAGGAATGATATGCAGAGATCAAATTAAATCTCATTGCCAAAACATAAGTCAGTGTAATACATTGAGATGTTGTGTGCACATGACATGTTATTCTTGCTGATATGCTGTGTCATGTTGCACCTATGCAACAGCCATATTGTAATATGAATCCCTTTCCTTCTCTTTTTCAGGAGGACATTTCTGACATTTGGTGATCCTAACTGACAGGGAATTTTTACTAGGATTAAATGTCAGGAATTGTGATGTATTGGGCTAAGGTGTATGTAAGCTTCCAACTTCAACTGTACGTATGTATGTATGTATGTATGTATGTATGTATGTATGTATGTATGTATGTATGTATGTATGTATGTATGTATGTATGTATGTGTGTATGTGTGTATGTATGTATATGTGTATGTATGTATGTATGTATGTATGTATGTATGTATGTATGTATGTATGTATGTATGTATGTATGTATGTATGTATGTATGTATGTATGTATACTACCGTTCAAAAGTTTGATGTCACTTTGATGTCAAGTTTGATGTCACACAATATCCTTGTTTTTGAAAGAAAAGCTCATTTTTGTCTATTAAAATAACTTCAAATAAATCAGAAATACAGTGTAGACCTTGTTAATGTTGTTAATTACTATTGTAGCTGGAAACAGCAGATTGTTTATGGAATATCTACATAGGCATACAGAGCCCCATTATCAGCAAACATCATTCCTGTGTTCCAATAGCACGTTGTCTTAGCTAATCCAAGTTTATCATTTTAAAAGGCTAATTGATCATTAGAAAACCCTTTTTCAATTATGTTAGCACGGCTGAAAACTGTCGTTCTGGCTAAAGAAGCAATAAAACTGGGCTTCTTTAGACTAGTTGTGTATCTGGAGCATCAGCATTTGTGGGTTCAATTTCAGGCTCAAAATGGCCAGAAATAAAGAATTTTCTTCTTAAACTTGTCAGACTATTCTTGTTCTGAGAAATGAAGGCTATTCCATGCAAGAAATTGCCAAGAAACTGAAGATCTCGTACAATGCTGTGTACGACTCCCTTCACAAAACAGCACAAACTAACCAGAATAGAACGAGAAGTAGGAGGCCCTGGTGCACAACTGAGCAAGAGAACAAGGACATTAGAGTGTCTAGTTTGAGAAACAGATGCCTCAAGTCCTCAACTGGCAGCTTCACTAAATAGTACCCGCAAAACACCAGTCTCAATGTCAACAGTGAAAAGGCGACTCCGGGTTTCTGGCCTTCTAGGCCGAGTTGCAAAGAAGAAGCCATATCTCAGACTGGTCAATAAAAATAAAATATTAAGATGGGCAAAAGAAGACAGACACTGGACAGAGGAAGATTGGAAAAAAGTTTTGTGGACAGACGAATCTAAGCTTGAAGTGTTCGGATCACAAAGAAGAACATTTGTGAGACGCAGAAAAAATGTAAAGATGCTGGAGGAGTGACGCCATCTGTCAAGCATGGTGGAGGCAATGTGATGGTCTGGGGGTGCTTTGGTGGTGGTAAAGTGGGAGATTTGTTCAGAGTAAAAGGGATCCTGAAGAAGGAAGGCTATCACTCCATTTTGAAACACCATGCCATACCCTGTTGACGGCGCTTACGTGGAGCCAATTTCCTCCTACAACAGGACAATGAACCAAAGCACAGCTCCAAACTATGCAATAACTATTTAGGGAAGAAGCAGTCAGCTGGTATTCTGTCTATAATGGAGTGGCCAGCACAGTCACCTGATTTCAACCCTATTGAGCTGTTGTGGGAGTAGCTTGACAATATGGTGCGTAAGAACTGTCCATCAAGCTGATCCAACTTGTGAGAGGTGCTTCAGGAAGCATGGGGTGAAATCTCTTCAGATTTCCTCAACAAATTGACAACTAGAATGCCAAAGGTCTGCAAGGCTGTAATTAATGCAAATGGGGGATTCTTTGACAAAGCAAAGTTTGAAGGACACAATTATTATTTCAATTAAAAATAATTATTTATAACCTTGTCAACTTCTTGATTATATTTCCTATTCATTTTGCAACTCATTTCATGTATGTTTTCATTGTCCACCCTCCCTCCCAGAAGCCTGGAAGGGATGAGAGAGCCAAGCCTATGAGTTCGTAGCCTCAACACCGCAGCACACATACACCAATTGATTAATGGACTGCTGATCATATATTTTTTTCTCTTGCTTTGTCTGCTCTTTTCAATATTATGTCTATCTCTGATAAGCTACCCAGGAAAGGGCTGAAAATAGCCCATATTAACATATGTAGCCTTAGAAATGAAGTTCATGGAATCAATAAATTGCTAACATCAGATAACGTTCATATATTAGCCATTTCTGAGACACTCTTAGATAATTCATTTGATGATACATCAGTAGCAATAAAAGGATATAACATTTATAGAAGAGACAGAAATGCTTATGGGGGAGGAGTTGCTGTATATATTCAGAGCCATATCCCTGTAATGCTTAGAGAAGATCTTATATCAAGTGTTTCAATTGAAGTGCTGTGGTTGCAGGATCACTTGGCACATCTAAAACATTTTCTTTTGGGGTGTTGTTATAGGCCACAAAGTGCTAACGGTCAGTATCTAAATAATATGTATGAAATGCTTGATAGTGTGTGGTGTAAACAGAGAGGTCTACTTTCTTGGGGACCTGAATATTGACTGGTTTTCATCAAGCTATCCGCTCAAGAGGAAGCTTCTTACTGTAACCAGTGCCTGTAATCTGGTTCAGGTTATTAATCAACCTACCAGGGTGTTTACAAACGCTACAGCAACAAGATCATCCACATGTATCGATCACATTTTTACTAATGCTGTAGAACTTTGTTCTAAAGCTATATCCGTACCCATTGGATGCAGTGATCACAATATAGTGGCTATATCCAGGAAAGCCAAAGTTCCCAACAGCTGGGCCTAAAATAGTGTGTAAGAGATCACAAAATATTTTGCTGTGACTCTTATGTGGATGATGTTAGAAATATTTGTTGGTCTCACGCTGCACTTGATGAATTTATGAAATTGCTTCTTCCCATTATTGATAAACATGCACCTGTTAAGAAACAGACTGCTAGAACTGTTAAGGCTCCATCGGTTGATGAGGAATTGAAAAACTGTATGGTTGAAAGAGATGGGGCAAAAGGAGTGGCTAATAAGTCTGACTTGCTTACTTACTGAAAATTGAGAAATGATGTGACTAAACTCAACAAAAAGAAGAAGAAACTTTAGTATGAAGCCAAGATCAATGATATAAAGAATTATGGAAAAAAACTTTGGAGTCCTTTACATGAAATTATTGGCAGAAAGACAAATTTAACTCCATCTTTCATCGAATCAAATGTCTTGTTCAATCACAAGATCAATCGATGTAGCCAATTATTTTAATGATTATTTCATTGGCAAAGTGGGCAAGCTTAGGCAGGAAATACCCCTGACAAACAAAGAGCAATTATAATTATGCATAAAAAACTAATAATGAAAGAAAAGCAGTGCAAGTTTGAATTTTGTAAAGTTAGTGTGGAAGAGGTGGAAAAATTACTGTTAACGACCAATAATGACAAACCTCCTGGCATTGACAACTTAGATGTAAAGCTACTGAGGATGATAGCTGCCTCTATAGCCACTCCTATCTGTCATATTTTCAATGTGAGCCTAGAGGAAAGTCTTTGTCCTCAGGCCTGGAGGGAAGCCAAAGTATTTCCGCTACCCAAGAGTGGTAAATCGGCTTTTACTGGTTCTAACAGCAGACCTATAAGCGTGCTGCCAGCTCTTAGCAAACTGGTCAAACAAAAAATTGTGTTTGACCAAATACAATACTATTTCTCTGTAAACAAATTAGCAAAAGACTTTCAGCATGCTTATAGAGAAGGGCACTCAACATGTACTGCACTGACACAAATGACTGATGATTGGTTGAAAGAAATTGATAAGAAGAAGATTGTGGGAGTTGTACTGTTAGATTTCAGTGCAGCCTTTATTATTGACCATAACCTGTTGTTGAAAAAACTTGTGTTATGGCTTTTCAACCTCTACCATATCGTGGATTCAGAGCTATCTATCTAATATAACTCAAAGGGTTTTCTTTAATAGAAGCGTCTCTAATGTCAAACATGTAAAGTGTGGTGTACTGCAGGGCAGCTCTCACGGCCCTCTACTCTTTTCTATTTTTACCAATGACCTGCCACTGGCATTAAACAAAGCATGTGTGTCCATGTATGCTGATGATTCAACCATATACGCATCAGCAACCACAGCTAATGAAGTCACTGAAACCCTTAACAAAGAGTTGCAGTCTGTTTTGGAATGGGTGGCCAGTAATACACTGGTCCGACTCATCTCTAAAACGAAGAGCATTGAATTTGGTAAAAATCATTCCTTAAGTGCGAGACCTCAGCTGAATCTGGTAATGAATGGTGTGGCTGTTGAACAAGTTGAGGAGACTAAATTACTTGGCGTTACCTTAGATTGTAAACTGTCATGGTCAAAACATATAGATTCAATGGCTGCAAAGATGAGTAGAGGTCTAGCCATAATAAAGAGATGCTCTGCTTTTTTGACACCACACTCCAAAAAGCAAGTTCTGCAGGCACTAGTTTTGTCTAATCTTGGTTATTGTCCAGTCATGTGGTCCATTGCTGCAAGAAAATATCTAGTTAAGCAGCAGCTGGCCAAGAACAGAGTGGTTTTGTTCTTAATTGTAATCAGGCTCTATAGCCACTCCTATAAATACTATGCATGACAGTCTCTCTTGGCTAAGAGTCGAGCAGAGACTGACTGCATCACTTCTTCTTTTTATAAGAAACATGAATGTGTTGAAAATCCCAAATTGTTTGCATAGTCAACTTACACACAGCTCTGACACACACACTTATCCCACCAGGCATGCCACCAGGGGTCTTTACATTGTCCCCGAATCCAGAACAAATTCAAGAAAACTATTATATAGTATTATATAGAGCCCTTATTGCATGGAACTTCCTTCCATCTCATATTGCTCAAATAAACAGCAAACCTGGTTTCAAAAAGCAGATAAAGCAAAATCTCGCGGCACAACGCCTCTCCCCTATTTGACCTAGATAGTTTGTGCGCATGCCTTGGTATGTAGGCTGCGTTTGCCTTTTTAAAAATGTATGTAGTTCTGTCCTTGAGCTGTTCTTGTCTAATGCTGTTCTGTATTCTGTCATTCTGTATTATGTTTCATTTTTTGTGTGGACCCCAGGAAGAGTAGCTGCTGCTTTTGCAACAGTTAATGGGGATCCTAATAAAATACCAAATAGCACACAGAAGAAGGCCACACAAGGAATGGATCAAACTAGAAACATCGGGAATGATCACGGAAAGAAGGGACCTGAAAAATAAAACAACAGACGTCAAATCACAAAGGATAAAACAGAAATTGGAGGAGCAGTACAGAAAAATCAACACACACGTCTAAAGAGTAAGAAGAGTAAGAAGAAGAGACAAAAGGGCCTACCTGGAGGAGCTGGCAAGTGCAGCCGAAAAAGCAAGCAGCATGAAACCAGCAAGGAACAGTTTACAAAATCACTAACCTAATCTGTGGCAGAAAATTCAAGTCAAATACTCAAATCAAAGACAAGCAAGGCAATCTCCTGACTACAGAAAATTAACAGGAAGCATGATGGACACAACATTTCAGAGATAAACATACCTGAAGCTGCTCCAGAAGATCTAGACATAAACCCACACACCAAATAATAAATCATCACAACCATGAAGTCATTGGGAAAGCTCTAGGTCCTAACAACCTCAATACAGAGCTGTTCAAAATTGAGTGTTGGCTGCAAACATCCTTCTTCCACTCTTCACTGATATCTGGATGAAGGGAAAGATACCTTCAGACTGGACCAAGAAGGTCATCATACAGGTCAAGGGCACACTATCCGATTGCAACACCTGGAGAGGCTTTTATCTGTTCCCAGCAAGATCCTTTGCAAGATTATCGTACAAAGGATGTCTTCAGCTATAGACAAAGTGCATAGGAATGAACAAGCAGGTTTTAAGGGAGGAAAGAGCTGTACAGACCAGATCTTCACCCTCAGGAACATCATTGATCAACGGAATGAGTGGCAACGGAAACTACATAAACTTAACTGACTTCCAGAAGGCTTTTGACAGCATTCCCCGTGAAAGCCTATGGAAGATCTTACGTATTTATGGAATCCCCACCCATGTTGTTAATAACATCATAAAACAGTTCTAAAGCGCTGTTTCATGCACTGTGGAAACGAGCGACATGAGCTTTGCTGTGAAGTCTGGAGTTTGTCAAGGTTGTGTGATGAACGGCCTTACTCTTCAACCTGGCGGTAGACTAGGTCATGTGGCGAACAACAGAAGATCAAGCAAGAGAAATACGATGGACCTTGTATTCTACTCTGGAAGACCTTGACTTCGCCGATGACCAATGTTTCCTCAGCAAATGTTAGGTCTTGTGAGCGCAAACTTGAATGTTGAGAAAATGTTTTGCAACTTCCGGCGTGCGTTTACAGTGAACATTGAGGCTGTACCCTTAAAGTTTTAGACAGTAGCCAATAGGCTATTGCGGCTATTTGATGATAATGTAGGCCTACCAACAAAACCAATGGAGCAGATCCCATAACATGTTCACATGGGAACAGCTTTTGATTTCTATGATATAGCCAACAGTAACGTATATGTGGTGTTCAATACAGGTCTACTTTGCTTGAGCCTTTTAAAAAGTTTTTACATTTTAAAGGGCTCGACATTAATTACAGATTTTGTACTTGGTCTGTAACACCATGTGCCAAATAGGCGACTGTAAATAGGTGATTATTACCATACAGAGAATTAGAAAATGTATGCTGTTGGCTTATTTGCATATTCAAGCCTGTCTCAAAATAAAACATTGCCCAATTAATTAAGACATTAAGACAGCGTTTTACATGACTGGCTTTTCAAAGACAGCAATCAAATGTGGCCTGCATGTTTTGGGCTCTTGTAGGAAGCAGTAACACCTCATTTCTGACCTATACTTATCTATAACTGTGCTAATAACTGCTAACTATAAAAGAATATCAACAAATGTGCACACATGCGGCTCTGATCTGAACTGATCTGAAAAGCGCATTCACTTGCTACCACCGCCAACAAAATCACTGACTAAATCTTGCAAAGTTAGCTTTGTTTTGGTTTGTTGCATTGAAAAGTGGCTGATATAATGTTGATTTGAACACAGAAAAAACATTGATCTATATAGTGAAAACTAATGGGCCAACTCAGTGCAGTTCAATCTCTTGCATCTCTGCACAGAATAGCATTTATTCTGCGCGGCATTGCTGATAACCTTGCTCTTTTATCACACACACCAACATCTACAAGATAAAACTGACCTGCTAGTCGGCCTGTTTATCAACTGCAGCAAGGAAAAGGTCATGCCCATCAGCATCAACACAGCAAAAGCAGTACAAATCAACAAACATGACCTGGAGTTAACCCAGCAATTCTACTTACCTTGGGAGAACCATATGCCATGATGGAGGCACCAGACATCTGTACCAGAATCAATAAAGCAAGAGCAATCTTTATGAATAAAGTCTTGAAATCCGGACAATATAGCCCAATACAAAACTTGAATTCTACCAGAGCTGTGTACTGGCAACTCTCCTTTATGGTTCAGAATGTTGGAAAATGACAGAAGCAGACCTGAAAAAATGATCTACCTTCCACACAACTCGTCTCCGGAGAATCATGCACATCTTCTGGCCAAACACAATATCAAACACCAACCTCCTTAGACAAAAGAAGCAGGAAGTCATGGATGCCATACTTAAGAAACAACGCTGGAGCTGGATTGGACACGTCCTGAGAAAGAGTACAGACTCTATCCCAAGAATAGCTGTCCATTGGACTCCAGAGGGCAGACGTAAGAGGCGGAGGCCCAAGACAACGTGGCGGAGAACAATCGAGTCTGAGCTTCAACAGCATCAGCAGAGTTGGGGCACGGTGGAGATGGCCAGAGACAGAGAGAAATTGAGTGCCTCTGTTGCTGCCCTATGCGCCAGCCGGTGCGATGGAGATGAGTGAGTGAGTGACCCAGACTGACCAGACGGTCATAGTGCTGATGTGACGTCCACTTACTCCAGACAAGCCATCGCCATGGAAACAAGTTGGTCATAAAACATTCTGGAGTATTCCTGAGTCATCCAGAACACAATTCGATTTCCTGAGACAACCTGCCTATTTAATCTAATGCTAATAGCTAAATGATTTGTTCATTATTACCCAGTGAATTAGGAACAAACTGAGGAGACACCCCCTGGCCAGAGGAGATAGAGGAGAGAGGAAGAGAAAGAGAAGAAAATATGAAGAGAAGATAATGAAAGGAGAAAGGAGGAGAGGATAGAGAGTGGAGAGAAAGGGGGAGAGGTAGAGAGAGAGAAAGAAAGAAAGAAAGAAAGAAAGAAAGAAAGAAAGAAAGAAAGAAAGAAAGAAAGAAAGAAAGAAAGAAAGAAAGAAAGAAAGAAAGAAAAAAGAAAGAGAGAAGAGAGAGACAGAGGAGTGAGAGCAGTGAGTGTCTGATCACTGACGTGTTAAAGCTCAACTGCCCCTTAGGCCGTTTAAAACCAAAGAAGTTGGTTCTAAACAGCCTATGTGGCATCGGTATGAATTCATTCTAGTGTCAAAATTGATTACAAAGGGTAAATAGTATAACTTTGGTCATAAAGTCAGTCTCATCCAAAACTGAGTTTTGTAAGGGACTGAAAGTTATTTCTAATCAAATCAAATTTTATTGATTGTAGTAGGGGCTGGAATGTCACTGGAAGAATTCGGAAGCCTAGGGATTCTTTAGCCAGCATGTGGATTCAATAAAAGGCTTTTAGTACTTTATATTAAACAGTTTAAGCGTACAGAAGTAGTCTGTGTCTTCGTAAAGTAACCTACACGACGTGGTGTCAGAAGTGGCCACTGACATACTTTGAAAAGAGTTCAGAGGACTGAACGCGGCGGAGGGAGGAGAGTGGCTAGCAGCGAGGCAGCATTATGGATTGCCAGCAGCAGACTGGTGTACACCAGCATGAAAGAAAGCTTTGAAAATTTTTTGGGGACAAATATTTTTTTCTTTACGAACGAGCTAGTTTTAGTCAGAGGATGCAACAGGCAAATGAGACTGTAGACTCGTTTATCACATTACTGTATACACTGGCTGAAAACTGCAACTTACGGGCCATTACATGAAAACGCTCACGAGGGACAGACTAGTTGTAGGTCTGAAAACAACATTGTCAGAGGGAATGCAGTTACACAAAGACTTGACTCTAACAAAATACACTAATATGGCGACACAATCTGAGGTAATAAAAAGACAACAAACTGACTTGAGGGTAGAGATAATAGTGCTAGAAAAGCGATTACTGTGGATGCAGTGCATGCTGAGAAACGCTTCAAACAAAGTAAGTTCAAGAACAAGGGAAAAGCACGCACACAGAGAAAAAGTAAACAGGATGCACTTAGCGAGCAAGGACAGAAAATATGCTCCAATTCTGGGAAAACGCCTCATTCAGTGCCACAACTGTGGTAAGAGAGGACATTATGGAAAAGTGTGTACGTCAGGTATCGCAGTAAATGCCGTCTCAGAAGACAATGGTAGACTTTTCCTTGGTACAGTGAATGCAGGAGAAGACCCATGGTCCGTACGGATACAAATCAGAAATAGCAATGTCAGGTTTAAGATCGATACAGGAGCTGACCTGACCGTTATACCAGAGGAGGTGTACAAAGAGATCACTAAAGAGGACAATGTAGACAATCTAACCTCTGTCAACAAACCACTGTCTGGGCCAGGGGGAGCTTGACTTAGTGTAGTTGGGGTAGCAAACAAATAAATGTATGTAGTGAAAAACCTACACACAGCTTTAACTAAGCTGAAGTTAGTGGATAGGCTAGATAGCATAGGCATGGACACAGTTAAAGGAACATACCCCAAGCTATGTGGTGGTTTAGGTTTAGTGCAGCAGCCTTACACAATTAAACTCAAGCCAGATGCCAAATAGTTCTCACTCAAGGTGCCATGGAGAGTTCCCCTGCTGTTGTTCCCCTACCGTTGATGGAAAAAGTGTAGGAATTGAAGCGAATGGAACAGTGGGATGTAACCTCCAAGATAGAGGAGCCTACTGACTGGTGCTCAGGAATAGTTGTTGTTCCTGAGAAAGATGGCACGGTTCGCATCTGCGTGGATCTAACCTCGCTGAATGAGTTTGTGTGCAGATAGAAATTCATCCTGCCAACACTGGAGCAAACACTGGGAATGTTGGCAGGAGTACAGATATTTACCAAGCTTGATGTTAACATGGGATTTTGGCAAATACCACTAACAAAGGAGTCGGCACACTACACTACATTTACCATTCCATTCGGAAGGTACTTTTTCAACCGTCTTCCATTTGGGATAGCCTACGCTCCAGAACACTTCCAGAAATAGATGAGGACGGAGGTGATGGAGGGTCTCGATGGAGTGGTGTGCCACATGGATGATGTGCTAGTCTGGGGGAGAGATCAAGCTGAGTACGACGCGAGAGTATACACAGTCCTGGAAAAAAGCCAAAAAAGTAGGCGTCACAAAAGTGCAAGTTTGGGAAAAGAGAGTTAAAGTTCCTCGGTCATATCATCTCCACAGATGTTGTCAAAGAAAAACCAGCGGTACTGGGGATGTGAGCAGCTGAAAGTGTTCCAGTGACTTTATCATAGGACTAGAGATGTATGAATGAGGCTCAATAAGTATTCTTACTTCATCACTCATGTTCCAGGGAAGAGCCTTAAAACAGCCGATACGCTCTCAAGCGCAACTGTGTTGAACAGTGAGAGTAGAGCCGATGGTGAACTGCTGGAGGATACAAACATCTATATCGACACAATAATAGAGAACTTACCCACGAGTGATCACTTGTCTGCCGGGTTCAGAAGTGATGAGACACATTATAGAAGGATGGCCGGACCCCGGCACACCTCTCCCTAGCATTCTTCTCGCCAATGTCCAGTCTCTTGACAACAAGGTTGATGAAATCCGAGCAAGGGTAGCATTCCAGAGGGACATCAGAGACTGCAACGTTCTCTGCTTCACGGAAACATGGCTAACTGGAGAGACGCAATCCGAAGCGGTGCAGCCAGCGGGTTTCTCCACGCATCGCGCCGACAGAAACAAACATCTTTCTGGTAAGAAGAGGGGCGGGGGCGTATGCCTTATGACTAACGTGACATGGTGTGATGAAAGAAACATACAGGAACTCAAATCCTTCTGTTCACCTGATTTAGAATTCCTCACAATCAAATGTAGACCGCATTATCTACCAAGAGAATTCTCTTCGATTATAATCACAGCCGTATATATCCCCCCCCAAGCAGACACATCGATGGCTCTGAACAAACTTTATTTAACTCTCTGCAAACTGGAAACGATTTATCCGGAGGCTGCATTCATTGTAGCTGGGGATTTTAACAAGGCTAATCTGAAAACAAGACTCCCTAAATTTTATCAGCATATCGATTGCGCAACCAGGGGTGGAAAGACCTTGGATCATTGTTACTCTAACTTCCGCGACGCATATAAGGCCCTGCCCCGCCCCCCTTTCGGAAAAGCTGACCACGACTCCATTTTGTTGATCCCTGCCTACAGACAGAAACTAAAACAAGAAGCTCCCACGCTGAGGTCTGTCCAACGCTGGTCCGACCAAGCTGACTCCACACTCCAAGACTGCTTCCATCACGTGGACTGGGAGATGTTTCGTCAGACAACAACATTGACGAATACGCTGATTCGGTGTGCGAGTTCATTAGAACGTGCGTTGAAGATGTCGTTCCCATAGCAATGATTAAAACATTCCCTAACCAGAAACCTTGGATTGATGGCAGCATTCGTGTGAAACTGAAGGCACGAACCACTGCTTTTAATCAGGGCAAGGTGTCTGGTAACATGGCTGAATACAAACAGTGCAGCTATTCCCTCCGCAAGGCTATGAAACAAGCTAAGCGCCAGTACAGAGACAAAGTAGAATCTCAATTCAACGGCTCAGACACAAGAGGCATGTGGCAGGGTCTACAGTCAATCACGGACTACAGGAAGAAACCCAGCCCAGTCACGGACCAGGATGTCTTGCTCCCAGGCAGACTAAATAACTTTTTGCCCGCTTTGAGGACAATACAGTGCCACTGACACGGCCTGCAACGAAAACATGCAGTCTCTCCTTCACTGCAGCCGAAGTGAGTAAGACATTTAAACGTGTTAACCCTCGCAAGGCTGCAGGCCCAGACGGCGTCCCCAGCCGCGCCCTCAGAGCATGCGCAGACCAGCTGGCCGGTGTGTTTACGGACATATTCAATCAATCCCTATACCAGTCTGCTGTTCCCACATGCTTCAAGAGGGCCACCATTGTTCCTGTTCCCAAGAAAGCTAAGGTAACTGAGCTAAACGACTACCGCCCGTAGCACTCACATCCGTCATCATGAAGTGCTTTGAGAGACTAGTCAAGGACCACATCACCTCCACCCTACCTGACACCCTAGACCCACTCCAATTTGCTTACCGCCCAAATAGGTCCACAGACGATGCAATCTCAACCACACTGCACACTGCCCTAACCCATCTGGACAAGAGGAATACCTATGTGAGAATGCTGTTCATCGACTACAGCTCGGCATTCAACACCATAGTACCCTCCAAGCTCGTCATCAAGCTCGAGACCCTGGGTCTCGACCCCGCCCTGTGCAACTGGGTTCTGGACTTCCTGACGGGCCGCCCCCAGGTGGTGAGGGTAGGCAACAACATCTCCTCCCCGCTGATCCTCAACACTGGGGCCCCACAAGGGTGCGTTCTGAGCCCTCTCCTGTACTCCCTGTTCACCCACGACTGCGTGGCCATGCACGCCTCCAACTCAATCATCAAGTTTGCGGACGACACAACAGTGGTAGGCTTGATTACCAACAACGACGAGACGGCCTACAGGGAGGAGGTGAGGGCCCTCGGAGTGTGGTGTCAGGAAAATAACCTCACACTCAACGTCAACAAAACTAAGGAGATGATTGTGGACTTCAGGAAACAGCAGAGGGAACACCCCCATCCACATCGATGGAACAGTAGTGGAGAGGGTAGCAAGTTTTAAGTTCCTCGGCATACACATCACAGACAAACTGAATTGGTCCACTCACACAGACAGCATCGTGAGGAAGGCGCAGCAGCGCCTCTTCAACCTCAGGAGGCTGAAGAAATTCGGCTTGTCACCAAAAGCACTCACAAACTTCTACAGATGCACAATCGAGAGCATCCTGGCGGGCTGTATCACCGCCTGGTATGGCAACTGCACCGCCCTCAACCGTAAGGCTCTCCAGAGGGTAGTGAGGTCTGCACAACGCATCACCGGGGGCAAACTACCTGCCCTCCAGGACACCTACACCACCCGATGCTACAGGAAGGCCATAAAGATCATCAAGGACATCAACCACCCGAGCCACTGCCTGTTCACCCCGCTGTCATCCAGAAGGCGAGGTCAGTACAGGTGCATCAAAGCTGGGACCGAGAGACTGAAAAACAGCTTCTATCTCAAGGCCATCAGACTGTTAAACAGCCACCACTAACATTGAGTGGCTACTGCCAACACACTGTCAATGACACTGACTCTACTCCAGCCACTTTAATAATGGGAATTGATGGGAAATGATGTAAATATATCACTAGCCACTTTAAACAATGCTACCTTATATAATGTTACTTACCCTACATTATTCATCTCATATGCATACGTAGATACTGTACTCTATATCATCGACTGCATCCTTATGTAATACATGTATCACTAGCCACTTTAACTATGCCACTTGGTTTACATACTCATCTCATATGTATATACTGTACTCGATATCATCTACCGTATCTTGCCTATGCTGCTCTGTACCATCACTCATTCATATATCCTTATGTACATATTCTTTATCCCCTTACACTGTGTATAAGACAGTAGTTTTTTTTTTGGAATTGTTAGTTAGATTACTTGTTCGTTATTACTGCATTGTCGGAACTAGAAGCACAAGCATTTCGCTACACTCGCATTAACATCTGCTAACCATGTGTATGTGACAAATAAAATTTGATTTGATTTTGATTTGATTTGATTTGGACGGGGCACTAAAGCACTACTGGACTGAGAGAGCTCTGTTGATTGTGCATGAGGGTCTTCTGTTACAGGGCACTAGGTTAGGGATGCCATCTACAATGAGAAACAGTGTGCTCGAGAAAACACATGAGGGACACCAGGCAGTAGTCTAATGCAGAGAACGTGCTAGACAATCAAGTATGGTTGCCAGGCCTTTGCAGTCAGTTAAGCGAGTTAGTCTTGCACTACAGGGTGTGAGTCAAGGAGTGGACAAATGTCAGAGAGCCACTCATGCCAACCAAACTACCAGACCGACCATGGCAGGAACTAGGTGCAGACCTATTCACATTGAGTGGCACTAACTACTTACTGGTGGTCAAGTATTTCTCAAGATACTGTATGTAGACATAGCTGAGCTCAGTCTTTCGAGGTCCAAAGATGTCCTTGTACATTTGAAATCTTTGTTTGCCCGCCACGGGATAGCAGAGACGTTGGTCACAGATAATGGGCCACAGTTTTCAGGGAGAGACCTGCAAAGCCTTCGCAACAGACTACGGTTTGAGCATGTGACGAGCAGCCTTCGGTTTCCCCAGAGCAACGGAGAGGCCGAAACAAGCCATTCAGACGGTCGAAAACCTGCTGAAGAAGGCTGCGGATCCATATCTGGAATTGCTTGCCTAGAGATCTTACAGGTCTGAGCAATGGATTCAGTCTAGCAGAACTAGTCGCATTACCTTACCAGCCACATCAGAGCCAGTACTTCCAGACTTCAGGAAAGTTCAACTCAAGGAAAGAGAGAAGAGGTGGATGGAAGCAAAAGGCTACTTCAAGAGACATTGGGTGAGAGACCTTTCCAGACTATCACCAGGAGACAACGAAGCAAAAGCAAAGGGCACAGTGGCATCTCCACATCACAATCCCTGCTCTTACCTTATCAGCGAGCCACAAAGCACACTGTCACTCCGCCATCATTTGGTGCCTATGCCAGCTACAAAGAACAACTGTGAAGACAGCCAACAGTTGCAGCTACCTGAGGAGGACATACTGACATAAACTGTCAGGTCACACCTGCCTTTGTGAGAACAAGATCAGGCAGAGAAGTGATAAAACCAGAGATTTAATCTTTGACTGAATGAAAGTAACATGTATAAAAGTTTAATGTAGTGCGAACGGTTCAACATAAATATTTGTTAAATAATATAACAGTGAAATGTTCACGTGATATACTGAGCTTTAGTAAAAAGCCAGACTAGGAACAGGTCTGTTTTACAAGGGCAGAATAACCCCTTATGACCTGCTGAGACAAAGGTACTACCACCCTTTGTTCTTCAGAAAGGGGGATGTGGTGTAATGTTAATGTTGAGCAGTGGCATAGGGGGGGCTGGAATGTCACGGGAAGAAGGCGGAAGCCTAAGGATCCTTTACATGCTGACAAAACCGGGCGCGCATGCCAAAACCGGGCATGCGCCATTACGCGTAATTTAATTTAATATTTAAACAGGAAGGTTTAAATATAAAAACAAACTCTGAACCAACTATATTCATTTGGGGACAGGTTGAAACGCATGAAACATTCATGGCAATTGAGCTAGCTAGCTTACTGTTGCTAGCTAATTTGTCCTGGTATATGAACATTGGGTCGTTATTTTATCTGAAATGCACAAGGTTCTCTCTACTCTGACAATTAATGCAAAGATAAAAGGGTATACCCAGTTAGTTTATAGTAATCTCTCCAAATTCAGTCTTCTTCTTCTTTGGACTTTATATAGCGGTTGGCAACCAACTTTAAGGTGCATTACCACCACCAACTAGACTGGAGTGTGGACCTCAGTTCATATTTAAATCATCCACGTGGGTATATGCTGCTAAAAACCAATGAGGAGATGGGAAAGGGGGGACTTGCAGCACGTCACACGTCAAAAATAGAACCAAGTTATATTTTAGTGCCTGGCTACGCAGACTCTCATTGACGCACACGAGCAGTTTGGATAAAATGATTGATTAACATGTATGTGTACATTTATTTTGCAACGCTACCTCACGTAACGCGAGCGGTGTGGTCAGCATGTTAGCCAGCATGTGTGTTCAATACAAGGCTTTTATTACTTTATATTAAACAATATAAATGTACAGAAGTAGTCTGTGTCTTCATAAAGTAACTTACAAAAAATATATACAGTATCAGACAAAAGTTTGGACACACCTAATCATTCAAGGGTTTTTCTTTATGTTTACCATTTTCTACATTGTAGAATAATAGTGAAGACATGAAAACTATGAAATAACATGAATGGAATCATGTAGTAACATAGAAAGTCTCAAACAAATCAAACTATATTTAACATTTTAGATTCTTCAAAGTGGCCACCGTTTACCTTGATGACAGCTTTGCACACTCTTGGCATTCTCTCAACCAGCTTCATGAGGAATGCTTTTTCAACAGTCTTGAAGGAGTTCCCATATATGCTGAGCACTTGTTGGCTGCTTTTCCTTGACCCTGCGGTCCAACTCATCCATATCCATCTCAATTGCGTTGAGATCGGGTGATTGTGGAGGCCAGATCATCTTATGCAGCACTCCATCACTCTCCTTCCTGGTCAAATAGCCCTTACACAGTCTGGAGGTGTGTTTTGGGTCATTGTCCTGTTGAAAAACAAATGATAGTACCACTACGAGCAAACCATATGGGATGACATATCGCTGAACAAATGCTGTTGTAGCCATGCTGGTTAAGTGTACCTTGAATTCTAAATAAATCCCTGACAATGTCACCAGCAAAGCAATCCACACCATCATACCTTCTCCTCCATGCTTCACGGTTGGAACCACACATGCTGAGATAATCACCTACTCTGCGTCTCACAAAGACATGCCGGTTGGAACCAAAAATCTCAAATTTGGACTCATCAGACCAAAGGACAGATTTCCACCTATCTAATGTCCATTGCTCGTGTTTCTTGGCCCAAGCAAGTCTCGTCTTCTTATTGGTGTCCTTTAGTAGTGGTTTCTTTGCAGCAATTAGACCATGAAGGACTGATTCGCGCAGTCTCCTCTGAACAGGTCCTCATGAGAGCCAGTTTCGTCATAGCGCTTAATGGGCTTTGCGACTGCACCTGAATAAACTTTCAAAGTTCTTGAAATATTCCTGATTGACTGACCTTAACAACTTCTTAGGGATAGTCCCCTTTTTTTCTAATTTTCGCCTAAAATGAAATACCCAAATCTAACTGCCTGTAGCTCAGGCCCTGAATCAAGGATATGCATATTCTTGGTACCATTTGAAAGGAAACACTTTGAAGTTTGTGGAAATGTGAATTGAATGTAGGAGAATATAACACAATAGATATAGTAGAAGAAAATACAAAGAAAAAAACTGCTTATTTTCTACCACCATTGTTGAAATGCAACAGAAAGGTCCCACTTCTAGCCATCACTCTGGTTGTAATTCCGATGGTGTCCACAAGATGGAAGCAGTGTATGTGCAAAGACGGATAACTTGAAGTATGAGGGAACTACAAGACATTTAGTGTGAAGTCACCAGGTACATTTGGGCAAATCGTGAAGGAGACATTTGCATTCATATAACACTTTTATGCAAGAATATCGTCAAATCTGTATACTTGGACTTTGATTTAGCATTTCCAGTATTCGTAGCCATATTATAAGTTCAACATTTGCAAAACAACCAGTTTTCATAACTTCATAACTCGGAATATTCTTATCATTTTTGTCCAAAAGGAAAAGGCATGCTGTCACACAAGGTTAGCAGCTAAATTTTGCGACAGATACGGGGTTTGCGTAAAGCCCAGCTTATTGGCTATCTAGCTAGCTTTGTTTGATTGGTGCTTATTTGACAAAGTTAGAGTTGATCAAGTGAAAACTGCCCACGTCATCGGCGTGCCATGAAGGCGTCGCTCTATGATCAAATTTGGTGTCCTATAGGATATACTACACCCCTAATGATATAGTGAAGTCTGGTTACGTTATAGGATCTCTGAGGAATACATATGAATGAGATTTGACTGGTTGAAACAACGTTTATGGTTAGATTTTCACAGATTCCTTTCTTTGCAAATTGAGCGAGGAAATACAAAATTGATTGTGCATGCTATATGGACCTTTGTAGGATATTAAAAATGATTTTATCTAACAAAACGTCACTTCATATCTCTGGGACGCTTTGGATGATGAATCATAGCAAGATTTCAGAATATAAGTACACAGGTGAATTTATCAAACCTATAACGGTGAAAAATCTGTTTTGTTGTTAGGAGCTCTCCTCAAACAATAGCATGCCATTTTTCACAGTAATAGCTACTGTAAATTGGAGAGTGCAGTTATATTAACAAGAATTTAAGCTTTCAGCCAATAGAAGACATTTATACATACCGACATTTGTTGTTTCTCTCAAATCTGAGATCGTGACAAAAGGCGCTGCAGGTTTTACAACTGTCTTCTTTGCTTATTTGAGCTGTTCTTGCCATTATATGGACTTTGTCTTTTACCAAATAGGGCTAACGTCTGTATAACACCCCTACCTTGTCACAACACAACAGATTGGCTCAAACACATAAAGAAGGAAATAGGGTGGGGCCCTTAAGAAATTCTTACCTACTAAGGACTTCTTAGTAGGTAGGTCGCTCAGATGGGCATCTAGGATATAGGGTTGGGCCCCGTTCCATCCTAATAGGACAATAAAAACATGATATATTTGTAATTTATTTTAAAATGTAAAGTTGAGGTCAGAAGGTTACATACACCTAAGCCAAATACATTTAAACTCGGTTTTTCACAGTTCCTGACATCTAATCCTAGTAACAATTCCCTGTCTTAGGTCAGTTAGGATCACCACTTTATTTGAAGAATGTGAAATGTCAGAATAATAGTAGAGAGAATGATTTATTTCAACCTTTACTTCTTTCATCACATTCCCAGTGGGTCAGAAGTGTACATACACTCAATTAGCATTTGGTAGCATTGCCTTTAAATTGTTTAACTTGGGTCAAATGTTTCGGGTAGCCTTCCACAAGCTTCCCACAATAAGTTGGGTGAATTTGGGCCCATTCCTCCTGACAGAGCTGGTGTAACTGAATCGGATTCATAGGCCTCCTTGCTCGCACAAGCATTTTCAGTTCTACCCACAAATCTTCTGTTGCATTGAGGTCAGGGCTTTGTGATGGCCACTCCAATACCTTGACTTTGTTGTCCTTAAGCCATTTTGCCACAACTTTGGAAGTATGCTTGGGGTCATTGTCCATTTGGAAGACCCATTTGCGACCAAGCTTTAACTTCCTGACTGATGTCTTGAGAGCTTGAGAGCTTCAATATATCCACATTATTTCCCTCCCTCCTGTAGCAAAGCTACCACCCCATGCTTCACGGTTGGGATGGTGTTCTTCGGCTTGCAAGCCTCCCCCTTTTTCACCCAAACATAACGATAATCATCATGGTCAAACAGTTCTATTTTTGTTTCATCAGAACAGAGGACATTTCTCCAAAAAGTATGATATTTGTCCCCATATGCAGTTGCAAACCATAGTCAGGCTTTTTTTATGGTGGTTTTGGAGCAGTGGCTTCTTTCTTGCTGAGCGGCCTTTCAGGCTATGTCAATATAGGACTCGTTTTTACTGTGGATATAGATACCTTTGTACCAGTTTCCTCCAGCACCTTCACAAGATCCTTTGCTGTTGTTCTGGGATTGATTTGCACTTTTCACACCTAAGTACATTCATCTCTAGGAGACAAAACGTTTCTCCTTCCTGAGCGGTCTGACGGCTGCATGGTCCCATGGTGTTTATACTTGCGTACTATTGTTTGTACAGATGAATGTGGTAGCTTCAGGCGTTTGGAAATTGCTCCCAATGATGAACCAGACTTGTGGAGATCTACCATTTTTTTCTGAGGTCTTGGCTGATTTCTTTAGATTTTCTCATAATGTCAAGCAAAGAGGCACTGAGTTTGAAAGTAGGCCTTGAAATACATCCACAGGTACACCTCCAATTGACTCAAATGTTGTCAATTAGCCTATCAGAAGATTCTAAAGCCATGACATAATTTTCTGGAATTTTCCAAGCTGTTTAAAGGCACAGTCAACTTAGTGTATGGGAACATCTGACCCACTGGAATTGTGATACAGGGAATTATAAGTAAAATAATCTGTCAGTAAACAATTGTTGGAAAATTACTTGTGTCATGCACAAAGTAGATATCCTAACAGACTTGCCAAAACTACAGTTTGTTAAACAAGAAATTTGTGGAGCGGTTGAAAAATATGTTTTAATGACTCCAACCTACAGTGGGGCAAAAAAGTATTTAGTCAGCCACCAATTGTGCAAGTTCTCCCACTTAAAAAGATGAGAGAGGCCTGTAATTGTCATCATAGGTACACTTCACTATGACAGACAAAATTAGAAAAAAATTCCGGGAAATCACATTGTAGGATTTTTAATGAATTTATTTGCAAATTATGGTGGAAAATAAGTATTTGGTCAATAACAAAAGTTTATCTCAATACTTTGTTATGTACCCTTTGTTGGCAATGACAGAGGTCAAACGTTTTCTGTAACTCTTCACAAGGTTTTCACACACTGTTGCTGGTATTTTGGCCCATTCCTCCATGTAGATCTCCTCTAGAGCAGTGATGTTTTGGGGCTGTTGCTAGGCAACATGGACTTTCAACTCCCTCCAAAGATTTTCTCTGGGGTTGAGATCTGGAGACTGGCTAGGCCACTCCAGGACCTTGAAATGCTTCTTACGAAAGCCACTCCTTCATTGCCCAGGCGGTGTGTTTGGGATCATTATCATGCTGAAAGACCCGGCCATGGAAAACACGCTGGTAAGACTTGACAATACGAACTGGCAACAGACAAACAGAAAAGACTGGTATAAATACAAGGGGATAATGGGAGATAATGGTGGGGGTGGAGACAAGCACAACAAAGGTGAAAGATCAGTGTGTAACAGATCCCCCCCAGGGACGCCACCTGGTGTCCTACCCGGGCACATACCTGGTTGAACGGGTGCCATCAGCGGAACTCAGCAATAAGGGCTGGGTCCAGGATGTTCCAAGTGGGGAGCCAGCACCTCTCCTCTGGGCAATAACCCTCCCAGTCAACCAGATACTCTTCCTGGGGTCCAGCAAAATTAAAGCAGCTTATACAATTTTAAAACTGGAAACTGGAAAGCCCTGCCCAGAGGTCGAACACTCAGGAGGCGCCTCACCGTGTACGCCTGATGGCCATCGATAAGACGGGGGGGGATGGGCGGCTTCAGAAAACCTATCTACCACTGTAAGGATGGTGGTGTTGCCATTAGATGGAGGGAGACCAGTGTCAAAGTCCATGGATATATGGGACCAGGGGCGATGAGGAACAAGGAGTGGTTGAAGGAGGCTAGCCAGAGTTTGCTGTGGAGTCTTATTCTGAGCACACGCCATGCATGCGCAACGAATGTGTAGACGTCAGAAACCATATTGGGCCACTAAAAGCATTGTTAGAGGAAGGCCAGGTTTCAGCAGAAGCAGAGATGGCAGGTTAGCTTAGAGGAATGAGCCCACTCCAGGACCAGGGACCGAGCCAAATCTGGGACAAACATTCGGTTAGCCTGGCCCCTGCTAACCGGATGTGGCTGGGAATGTTGCACCTTGCAGACCAGGCTCTCAACACCCCAGACTAGTGTAACTGCTAGACAGGAGGTAGTGAGGATGGACTCCGAGTCAGATGATGAGGCAACAGAACTGTACAGGTGAGAGAGAGCATCAGGGTTCACATTCTTGGACCCTGGGTCGTAGGAGATGGCTTGCCTGTCTTGAGTTGAGGCACTTTGTGGTGCGGAGATATTCTAAATTCTTATGGTCAGTCCACACCAACAATGGATGTTGCGCCTCTTCAAGCCAATGCCTCGAATCCTCCAAAGCCATATCGACTGCCAGAAGTTTCCGATTTCCTACATCATAGCTCACAGCGGGATTGAGAGAATGGGACAGGAAGGCACAGGGATGCAGCTTTTAGTCCAAGGCAGAATGCTGATACAGGACGGCCCCCACTCCAATGTCAGAAGTGTTGACCTCTACCACAAACTAACGGAACGGGTCCGGATGGACGAGGGTGGGGGCTGTGCTGAACCGATGCTTCAGATTCAAGAAACGACCGGTCAGCAGCTGGGGACCGTGAACGGAACCTTGGGAGAGGTGAGAGCAGAGAGGGGGGAAGCCAGGGTGCTGTAGTCCCGAATGAAGCGTCGGTAGAAATGTGAAAATCCCAGAAAACATTGCAGCTGAACTCTGGATGTGGGTTGAGGCCAATCAACCACTGCTCTCACCTTGTCAGGATCAATTTGAATGATCCCCCTGCGATGACGTATCCCAGAAAGGACATGTCACATAGCACATCATTGACCAAAGCCTGGAACACTGTGGGAGTGTTGGTCAATCTGAATGGCGTCACCAGATACTCGTAGTGCCCACTAGCTGTGTTAAAGGCTGTTTTCCATTTGTCTCTTTCCCATATCCGAACCAGATGGTAGGCATGGAATGTCCAAATTCAAAAATACAGTCGCCCCCTGAAGAGGCTCGAATGCAGAGGAGAAGAGTGGTAGCGGATAACGGTTCTTTACCATGATGTCATTGAGCCCCGGTAGTCGATACACAGGCACAGGGTTTTGTCTTTCTCCACAAAGAAAAACCCTGCGCTGGAAGGGGAGGACAAAGGACAAATGTTCACAACAGCCAGAGAGCCCTCAATGTACTCCTCCATAGCCTTGGTTTCCGGACCAGACAGGGAATTGAGCCGCCCCCGAGGCGGTGTAGTACCAGGGAGGATGTCAGTTGTGCAATCATAGGGTCGATGCGGAGGAAGAGATGCCACACGGCCTTGTTGAAAACCTTCCGGGGGTCCTGATACTCTGCGGGGATGGTGGAGCGATCCAAGGCTTTACCCAAGCCCACGGGAGAACGTCCAGGGGCAGGCTGCGCCGCCTTGAGGCAATGTGCATGGCAGAACTGGCTCTACCCCAGGATAGAACCCGTAGCAAAGTCAAACGGGGGGTTGTGCCTCTGGAGCCAAGACAATCCCAAAACAATGGGTGCATGAAGAGATTCAATGAGTACGGACTGCATGGACTCACTGTGATTCCTTGACACTCTCAGGTTGATAGGCAATTGATCCTCGTGCGATTGATCCTGCCAATAGTGCACCGGTTCAATGCTTTGGCATCCATGGGAACGGAGAGGAGTTGTGTGGAGATCCCCAGCTCCGACACCAGGGAAGTGTCCATAAAACTCATTGGCCCCAGAGTCCAGAAGCACCTGGAGAGATTTAGACTGGTCACCTCACAGAGGAGTGCAAGTAAAGAGAGATGGGAGACTCCCTGTATGGCTCACCAGCGTACTCGTAGCTACTGATGGGCCTGGGCTTTTTATTGGACAGGTGGATATGTAATGTCCCGAAGTTCCACAATATAGTCAGCTTTAAGAGCTCAGTCTGCATGAACATTCTACAGGGGATAATCTAGCCTTGCCCAGTTGCATGGGCGCCGGAGGAGACAAGGCGACAGTCCTCGATGATTCCGAGGGAACTCAGGTAACTTTGGATTCTCTTGGGAGTGTAGGTGTCAGGGACTTCCGCGATTCTTCGGAGGCGAGGGAAAAACCGAGGCCAAACGAGGGTGTTCGGGAACAGACTTCCTCTCCCTCCTGCGCTCCCAAGCTCATATTTAACCCTCTCCAATAATCCATGAAGGAAGGTGTTGAATAGGGACTCCGGATTCCAGGCACTCTCGGCGGCCAAAGTGCGAAAGTCTACCGCGTAGTCAGCCACACTACGGGAATCCTGACGCAGTTGCTTTAGCTTCCGAGCCGCCTCTCTCCCTGACACCGGAGAATAGAACACCTTCCTTACCTGCGCCATGAACGCCTCCAGATTATGGCACACGGCGGTTTGTTACTCTCATACGAGCGTTATAAAAGCGTTATAAAGAACATTATAAGATATGCTATCTTCAAGCGATCTGAAGGAAACAAAGAGCGCTGCAGCTCGAAGATGAGGGAGCACTGGGAGAGAAATGACCAGCATGTTTCAGGATCCCCAGCGTAGCACTCTGGAGGTGGTAAGTATGGTTCTCGGAGACCCGGGGTAGGAAGGGGAGAAGCCCCGCTAGTAGCGGGGTTACTGACAGTCTGGGCGGGTACCGTTGTGGCTTGCTGCCTATTCGATAGCCCGCAGAATGGCTCCAGTAAGGTGTGGAAGGTTTGGTCATGGTGTTCTGCCACAGTGTGGAATCCTTCCATAAAGGTTCTGTAGCAACTCATTGTGTCTTCTAATGGTGGCTCCTTAAGAGGAGACAGTGTTGCAGAGCTAGTCTGAGTCTGCTGGGTCAGTCATGGCCAGTTCGTACTATCACGACTCAGGATATGACCCAGATGCAGACACAGGAGGCGGTAGTACAGTTCTCATAATATTTATTATATAAGAAGACAGGCCAGGGCAGGTTGAGGGCAGGCAGAGATCAGTAAACCAGGGCAGAGTCAATGAGGTACAGAACGGCAGGCAGGGTTAGGACAGGCAGAATGCTCAGAACCGGGAAGACAATAAATAGACAGCCTCGAAAACGGGAAAGCACGCTGGTAAAGACTTGACGGGACAAGACGAACTGGCAACAGACAAACAGAAAAGACTAGTATAAATACACAGGGGATAATGGGGACAAATGGGAGACACCTGGTGGGGGGTGGAGACAAGCACAAGACATGTAAAACAGATCAGGGTGTGACATCAGGTGCCAGACTTATTATGGACAGCTCAGTGGACTGATAAACAGTGCCAGTCTTGTTCTAATACATGTTGATCTCAGAAAGTTGATCTCTTCCCTTCTGAATTGGCCAATGTATTTTATAAATTCAGGACATTACATGTTAATTTTAAAATAGTATACATTTAACAAGTGTGAAGCAGAAAGTGAATATTCAACAGAAATTGGTAATAAATATATAGAGTAACATTGCTACGGTAGACTAAAATGCCTTCTAATATGAAAAAAGTTATCGTGTTTGTTTTGTTTTTAAAGCTTACAGTAGGGGTAAAAGCAGAACATTGTTTGAGAGTGATCCGTGTGTATTAGCAGTAGTGATTGTGAGGGTCTTGCTATTGGGACGTCCTAGTTGAAAGAAACAGATATGGAGACTAGTCAAAGTAACAAAGTTAATGGTAATATTAGTGTCTTTCAGATAGGACTCTAATAATGCAATATCTTAGTAATTTGAGTAAGTAAATGTTTCAATACAAGGTCACATGACGGACAGGGGGCTTGAGTCTTGGGACATTATATTAGAGGCTGCCATCTGGTGTTTGGGTTAGAGAAACGCTTCCTCTGGACAAAAAGATCATAAAGAAGAATAAAATAAGTGGTACTCACTGAACTCAAACAGTAAAGGACATAGTGGGACATTTGAATAATTGAATAAGATACTTTTTTGACAATTTCCATTACTCAATAGTTTGGGTAACACTAGTGATTTAAGTAAGAAGGTAATGTCATCTAAAACAATAATAGTTTCCATCACGTGGAACTGTGTCCAAAATTTAAGTAGATCTCCAAGTAAATGTTTTTAGTAACGAATATTGGGCTGATAAGCCAGAACCTAGCAGATTTGTTAAACAACAGGTTTCAAATCAAATCAAATTTTATTGGTCACATACAAATGGTTAGCAAATGTTAATGCGAGGGTAGCAAAATGCTTGTGCTTCTAGTTCCAAAAGTGCAGTAATATCTAACAAGTAATCTAACAATTCCCCAACAACTACCTAATACACACAAATTTAAATGGGTGGAATAAGAATATGTACATATTGATATATGGATGAGCGATGGCCGAGCGTCATAGGCAAGATGCAATAGATGGTATAAGATGCAGTATATACATATGAGATGAGTGATGTAAGATATGTAAACATTATTAAAGTTGCATAGTGACTATTGAGTCTCTATGTAGGCAGCAGCCTCTCTGAATTAGTGATTGCTGTTAAGCAGTCTGATTGCCTAGAGACAAATACAAAATAAAATAAATATACCTCTGTATTTAAATATACCTCTAAATACACCTCTGCTGTTTTCAACCAAGATCTCAGCAATCACTGCCTCATTGCCTGCATCCGTAATGGGTCAGCGGTCAAACGACCTCCACTCATCACTATCAAACACTCCCTGAAACACTTCAGCGAGCAGGCCTTTCTAATCGACCTGGCCTGGGTATCCTGGAAGGATATCGACCTCATCCCGTCAGTAGAGGATACCTGGTTATTTTTTTTAAATGCCTTCCTCACCATCTTAAATAAGCATGCCCCATTCAAGAAATTTAGAACCAGGAACAGATATAGCCCTTGGTTCTCTCCAGACCTGACTGCCCTTAACCAACACAAAAACATTATGTGGCGTTCTGCATTAGCATTGAACAGCCCCCGTGAAATGCAACTTGTTAGGGAAGTTAGAAACCAATATACACAGGCAGTTAGAAATGCCAAGGCTAGCTTTTTCAAGCAGAAATTTGCTTCCTGCAACACAAACTCAAAAAGGTTCTGGGACATTGTAAAGTCCATGGAGAATAAGAGCACCTCCTCCCAGCTGCCCTCTGCACTGAAGATAGGAAACTCTGTCACCACTGATAAATCTACTATAATTGAGAATTTTAATAAGCATTTTTCTACGGCTGGCCATGCTTTCCACCTGGCCACCCTAACCCGATCAACAGTACTGCACCCCCCACAGCAACTCGCCCAAGCCTTCCCCATTTCTCCTTCTCCCAAATCCAGTCAGCTGATGTTCTGAAAGAGCTGCAAAATCTGGACCCTTTCTTTCTAAAATTATCTGCCGAAATTGTTGCCACCCCTATTACTAGCCTGTTCAACCTCTCTTTCCTGTCGTCTGAGATTCCCAAAGATTGGAAACCAACTGTGGTCATCCCCCTCTTCAAAGGGGGGGACACTCTTGACCCAAACTGCTACAGACCTATATCTATCCTACCCTGCCTTTCAAGGTCTTCGAACGCCAAGTTAACAAACAGATCACCGACCATTTCGAATCCCACCGTACCTTCTCCGCTATGCAATCTGGTTTTGGAGCAGGTCATGGGTGCACCTCAGCCACGCTCAAGGTTCTAAATGATATCTTAACCGCCATCGATAAGAAACAGTACTGTGTAGCCGTATTCATTGACCTGGCCAAGGCTTTCGACTCTGTCAATCACCACATCCTCATCGGCAGACTCAACAGCCTTGGTTTCTCAAATGATTGCCTCGCCTGGTTCACCAACTACTTCTCCGACAGAGTTCAGTGTGTCAAATCTGAGGACCTGTTGTCCGGGCCTCTGGCAGTCTCTATGGGGGTGCCACAGGGTTCAATTCTTGGCCGACTCTCTTCTCTGTATATATCAATGATGTCGCTCTTGCTGCTGGTGAGTCTCTGATTCACCTCTACGCAGACGACACCATTCTGTATACTTCTGGCCCTTCTTTGGACACTGTGTTAACAACCCTCCAGACGAGCTTCAATGCCTTACAACTCTCCTTCTGTGGCCTCCAACTGCTCTTAAATACAAGTAAAACTAAATGCATGCTCTTCAACCGATCGCTACCTTGACCTGCCTGCCCGTTCAGCATCACTACTCCGGACAACTACAAATACCTAGGTGTCTGATTAGACTGTAAACTCTCCTTCCAGACTCACATAAAACATCTCCAATCCAAAGTTAAATCTAGAATTGGCTTCCTATTTCACAACAAAGCATCCTTCACTCATGCTGCCAAACATACCCTCGTAAAACTGTCCATCTTACCGATCCTCGACTTTGGCGATGTCATTTACAAAATAGCCTCCAACACCCTACTCAACAAATTGGTTGCAGTCCATCACAGTGCCATCCGTTTTGTCACCAAAGCCCCATATACTACCCACCACTGCGACTAGGTACGCTCTCGTTGGCTGGCCCTCGCTTCATACTCGTCGCCAAACCCACTGGCTCCAGGTCATCTACAAGACCCTGCTAGGTAAAGTCCACCTTATCTCTGCTCTCTGGTCACCATAGCTGCACCCACCCATAGCACGCGTTCCAGCAGGTATATCTCACTTGTCACCCCCAAAGCCAATTCCTCCTTTGGCCGCCTCTCCTTCCAGTTCTCTGCTGCCAATGACTGGAACGAACTACAAAAATCTCTGAAACTGGAAACACTTATCTCCCTCACTAGCTTTAAGCACCAGCTGTCAGAGCAGTTCACAGATCACTGCACCTGTACATAGCCCATCTATAAATAGCCCAAACAACTACCTCTTCCCCTACTGTATTTATTTATTAATTTTGCTCCTTTGCATCCCAGTATTTCTACTTTGCACACTCATCTACTGTCAAATCTACCATTCCAGTGTTTTAATTGCTATATTGCATTTACTTTGCCACCATGGCCTATTTATAATTGCCTTTACCTCCCTTATCTCACCTAATTTGCTCACATTGTATATAAACGTATTTTTCTACTGTATTATTGACTGTATGTTTGTTTTACTCTATGTGCAACTCTGGTCTGCACATGTTCTGAAAACGCGGCTAGGGATGCCGTCTGGGCCAGCAGCCTTGCGAGGGTTAACACGTTTAAATGTCTTACTCACGTCGGCCAAGGAGAAGAAGAATGGGGTCCAGCAGTCCTAGTTAGCGGGCAGAGTCGGTGGCACTGTATTTATTTACTATCCTCATAGAGGGCAAAGAAGGTGTTTAATTTGTCTGGAAGCAATACGTCGGTGTCCGTGACTTGGCTGGTTTTGTTTTTGTAGTCCGTAAATGACGGTAGACCCTGCCACATACGTCTCGTGGCTGAGCCGTTGAATTGTGACTCCACTTTGTCCCTATACCAACATTTCGGTTGTTTGATTGCCTTGCGGAGGGAATAACTCCACTGTTTATATTCTGCCAGTCCTCTTTCCATGGTTAAATGCGATGGTTCGCGCTTTCAGTTTTGCGCAAATGCCACCATCCATCCATGGTTTTTGGTTAGGGTAGGTTTTGATAGTCACAGTGGGCACAACATCTCCAATGCAATTCCTTATAAACTCATTCACTGAGTCAGCGTATAGATTTATGTCATTCTCTGAGGCTGCCCAGAACATTTCCCATTCCGCGTGATCAAAGCAATCTTGAAGCGTGGATTCCGATTGGTCAGACCAGCGTTGAATGGTTCAAGTCACGGGTACATCCTGTTTGAGTTTCTGCCTATAGAAGCAAGATGGAGTCGTGGTCGGATTTCCAGAAGGGAGGGCGGGGGAGGGTCTTGTATGCATCGTGGAAGTTAGAGTAGCAATGGTCCAGTATATTGCCCGTGCGGGTGAAGCAATCAATATGCTGTTAGATTTTTAGGTAGCCTTGTTCTCAAATTTGCTTTGTTAAAATCCCCAGCTACAATAAATGCAGTCTCAGGATGTATGGTTTCCAGTTTACATAGAGTCCAGTGAAGTTCCTTGAGGGCCGTCGTGGTATCTGCTTGAGGGGTTATATACTGTATACAGCTGTGACGACAATAATTTTCTTTTGCGTGTAGATTGGTAAGGAAAATGTTTTATTTAATCCATTTTAGAATAAATCTGTAAAGTAACAAAATGTGGAAGAGGGAAAGAGGTCTGAATACTTTCCGAATGCACTGTATAGTGTATAATACAACAGCAACATGTGCATAGACATACACACATGATCTCTCTAACACACTACAACATGCACTCACCATGGTCTCAGTGGTCTCTTTCAGGAATTTCCAATGGCTAGTTGCTAGGCAACCAGGGCAACTTCTAAATTCACCGGTAACTCCACTGCAGATGGGGGGGGGGACACACCGTTTGGGCGAGTGTTCTCTTCTTTCCCATTCCTCTAAACCAGTTGATGTGATGATGCACAAGTCATGCAACAATCTGACAAATTGTTTATATGTCTGCCTTTCTATGCATATTTTTAACCCCTGATTTGATATAAGCCTAAATCTTATTGGCACCTATGTCATGAGTGAGTGGAGGGGAGTAGTGAATTTGTGATTTCTCCTGTCGTTACACATCGAGCCTGAATAACTGACAAGTCAATGCATAGGCTATGCATTGAACAACTCTAATGGGATCTGGATCTGGCATGACAATGACAAGTTGGCTGAAGCAGAAACAGACCATAGCATCCAGACCATTGGATGCTTATCTTCTGTTAGCTGTAACTTATTTATGTATGTATAATGCCAGAAACATCTATAATTCATCAACAAACCAATCACTTGTCCCAGACTATGGTTGCGTTTACACAGGCAGTCAAATTCTGATATTTTGCCCAATGGCAAAACAGCTGATCTGACCAATTAGTGAAAAAAAGAACAGAATTGGGCTGCCTGTGTAAATGCAGCCTTGTCTTGTTTTTATCCGCTGTTAAGTACGAACACGAAATGAGCTAACATCGGTCTGTTTGTTGACAATATCTCTGTTTGATCATGCAAGTGTGTGTGTGTGTGTGTGTCTATTTTCAAGAGGCCATGATGGGGTGATTTATATAATCCGATTAGTTAGTATTACGCTGAGGTACACTCCCCGAAGACAGCAGGGGGAATTTGACAACTGTCTGTGTGCATGTACATGCAGTAAAAGGCTACAGTGTGTGTATATGAATGTATATTCCCCTGTGTTTCATGTAAACGTGTTCATTACATGATCATGTTTTCATTTCTACTAATGGTTATTTTTATAAATATAAATGGGGCCAATGTGTGACACTGGGACCAACATTTAATATGATTTGAAACAAAAATAAAACGTATTGTCATGCAGTTAGACATGTGTATATGCAGGAATTAAAATGAATATATGCAAATTGGCCCATAACTCTACCAACACAACATAGACCTAGCACTACACATTCTTTAAGCAGGGTTCATACATTGTCAAGTCAAATGCAAGGACATTAAGGGACTTTTTCAAGCACTTAATTGGACATTTCAAGGACCTCAATGTTATACAATTGTACATATAGGACCTAATATAGAACCTCCCCCAAAAAGCATGCAAAAAGTATAAAAAATAAATTAAACAGGTTCCTATTTTAATGGAAGAATTTGTATGGAAAGCCAAGTTGAAGCCAGCATTAGATGTCATCCACATAACAGAATGTGGTTTTACCGCAACAGAGGAGCACAACATCCTTCAATTGAAGCCGCGGGAAACAAACAAAAGTGGCCATATCACTCACAAAAACGAAATCACAGATAACTATAAGGAGTACTTTTAAATTGGCAACAATAATTACAATGACTTTTCCAAGTACCAAATTGAGGACATGTCTGATTTTAAAAAGGTAGGCCTATTCCAGTGCTTGCATTTCTGAGCTCCAAATTCAAGTAGGCTACTTCAAGCCCTTTTGTATTGTTTAAAATTGCAGGTGTAACATGGAAAACAAAATGTATTTGACATGTTCGTTCATTACCAGATCATATTGTGAATAAACCCATAAACCCACTAGGCTATGTAATTTGTCATTATATCCAGAATAATTCATAGGAAAAGCGTTGGGTGTTGCGCAATAGTTTATCCGATATTCACCCCCAGTAGACTCGTGTCCAATCCAAGGCACAAAAACATGTGAAAAAAAATAATGACCTTGATGCTTTTTCTGTTAAATTTAATGAGACCCTGCTGTAAATCAGATAGACACCAAATGCACATCCAACAAGTATTATGCATCATTTTTGAAGAACCACAATGACAGTATCGATTTAGGTATCAAGTAGTGGAGGCTTCTCAGAGGAAGGAGAGGACCATCCTCAGTGTATTTAATAAAAATAGTGAAACATTGTCAGATAAAACTATGAAATATTCAGGTCACCAAATAATTGATTAAAACACTTGTATTGAAGGTCTACAGTAACCTCAACAGCACTGTATCAAATCAAAAAGCTAATTTTGTCACACTTATGAGTTCATTTGACAGCAAGTTTCTCTTCAATTTAGAAATAGGGAATTACTTACAAGACAAAACTGCCATGTAGGCTATGCTGCCTTGAAAGGCACGTGATACTAACCGAATATAAAAACCCTGTCCAATATCAACTCATTTCAGTGCAAGAGTAGCCTTCATTTTCAGATGAGATGCAAAGCACCACTTCAGTTATTCTCATTATACATTTAGTTTAAACAGTTGAATGAGCAGTCATACACATTGCTTTTCTTTTGCATTTTTTGTCAAGGGCTCTTCAAATTGTCAATTTCTTGACAGTAATCCTTTGGCACAAATTTTCTAAAATAGAGCATTCCCAAAGAGAGGACTAACTTGACACAAATCTGTTCCTGCCACCTAGTGGCTTGTTTGAAGACTGCAGCCCATGACACCGTCCATGAAGACAAAGTCATAATTAAAGACGTCCTCCAGTGATGTTGGAAAAGTAATATCCCAAATATAAAGACAGTAAACTACACACACCAGAAGGTTAAAAAAAAGGTTAAGAAAAATATAGTGTTTAGACCGCAAACTTCAAGGAATAGGGCATTCAAAGAGTTGGTTGGAAAGTTGTGATGTCAGCCTCCCCCCTGCTATGGCCTGACTTACCTGGACCACCTATTGAGATGTGCCTTTTGTTAAGTAAATTGAGTTAAATGGACATGAAAAGGAGACTGGAGTACCACTTTACACCAATACTTTTAATATATTTTATGAAAGCATTTATTTTCAATAAACTTTTTAAAAATCAATACATTTTCAGAACCTCTTTGGTTTACAAAAACATTAAGTGACAAGCATCGTCAATTAAGACTTAAAAACAATACCACATTGATACTGAAAAGCGATGCAGCCTGCCAACACCCCCATTACTCTCCACTTGCGTGGGAAGGTCGTTCAGAAGCCACTTGCACAAGTGGTCTACATCACCTTCAGCAGAGATCTACCCATGAATGAGGTGAACAACCAATATGGGGGCCACTCCCACCGACCGTACCATCAGTTCTATGAAGGAGAGGACTGAAATCTCCCTTCACTGAAGCTACAGTCAAACTCATTGGCAGCATGTGACCCGTCCTCATATTCACCTCCCTCTACAGCAGAGTTCACCGTCTGCCTGCCCATTTGGTTTTTGTTGCCAAAGCGGCCAATGGTCGGTTGCCAGGGTTAGCCGTCCGATTTGTCCTGAACGGAAAGACAAATGCACTTCGGTTACGTTCTGCCTACTTGACCGTTTGCTACATGAGGGTGGTAGGAACAGACTACTGATATAGGATCAAAACAATGGCTTAAAATAGTATTTAGTAGGCCAATAAGCATACAAAAAAAATATTCACTGTAGATCAAATGTTGAATATTCACTTTCTCAAACTTTGTATTTAGTCCCACACCTGAGCCCCAGATGAGAGTTCATGTTTAAAAATGTGAAGTGTATCCAAAGATTGTGTGTGGGGGGGCTTACCTCCATTTACTCACGCCTTGGCTTTCTTTTCAGTGTTCTGAAGTTTCTCTACGAGCTTGCGCTCGTGGCCTCCGGGGTTGGGTCGGTTGGTATTGTCGCTGGCTTCCTTCTTTGACCGCCCCTTGCGGCTAGCGCCACCTGAAAACAGTTCAGATTGAGAGACTTTGAAAACAATAAAAACACACCCACTTGCCCCCAATGCAACGTCATAGCAGTCAACATGTGCCACTTACGACACGTTGAGGAGTTTGAAATTTATTTTATAATTCTTTGCGGTGACCATTAGTTGGTGGTCGTAACTTGATAATCCATTGCACAAACAAGTATAAGAATTACTGATACTTACATGTGTATTTTTCTGAAAGGTTATAGTATTCATATTCGTCATAGTGTTGTTCTTCAAAGTAAGTTGGCTCAACATTCTTCACGTCTACGAAGCTTGACATAGCGACTCTTCTATTGAACAGATAAACAGTAACGGAACACTTAACTTTTCCCCGGACAGCAACAAAAACAACTTTAGAAAGCAGTTCTTTTCCACGGATGCTTCTTTTTTTTCAACTCTCGAAATGAGTGGTTTATGCGCTTGCCCGTGTGCTTTATAGAGCATGGTCGCTCCTCCCTTTCTCCATGTCTCCCAGTTTTGTTATGAGTCATTGGCCCTTGCCTGAGTCAGTGAACGTTGCATGAGTTTTTGGTAAATGTTTGACGCCAACTTTCAATAAAATATGTCACTGTAGTTTAAGGTCACCCATGTTTGTTTATTTTCATCAGGTGCCCTTTATTGATTTAATTTGCTCTACATCTCGTGGTACATGTTGTTTTTCTCTTTATTAGTAGCCTGTTTGTATTTGTGTAATCTATTCAATTGCACAATTATGCTTTATCCTTTCTTTCTATTGGTAATCTTCCAATAGTAATTTATTTTACATGGGCAATTAACTCTTTTCTTAATTCTAAATGCACCTAGTTTCCTTCACCTGGTTTCTCCTTCACCTTCTCCTTCACCTGGTTTCTCCTTCACCTTCTCCTTCACCTGGTTTCTCCTTCACCTGGTTTCTCCTTCACCTTCTCCTTCACATGGTTTCTCCTTCACCTGGTTTCTCCTTCACCTTCTCCTTCACATGGTTTCTCCTTCACCTGGTTTCTCCTTCACCTTCTCCTTCACCTGGTTTCTCCTTCACCTTCTCCTTCACCTGGTTTCTCCTTCACCTTCTCCTTCACATGGTTTCTCTGCCCTATCAACTCCTCCCTCCTCCGAGACAAAGATTAGATTAACAATGTTTTTCCTTCAGTTTTATCAACACCTGTGGTTCAAAGCTCACACTTCTCACGTTTTCTAACAGCCCCCCTTTCTTTGCATGACCTCCATTTGTCTGTCAAGGCCAATCCAAAGGGTGCTTGAAGGTGAGGTGTGTGAATGTGAGCAGGGGGAACCAACTTTTGGTGACAATGCTAAGTTGTTCGACAGATTTTGATTGTTCAGTAGGCATTGAACCCATTTTGATCGCAGTTCTATAGCACCCATGAAATCCCATTGTGTGTGTGTTCTCACCTGCACATGTTAATAGAGGGGAAAGTAAATGTATGTTGTACTGTAGGCCTACATAAAGGAATATATGTATATATGTGTATATATATGTGTATATATATATATATATATATATATATATATATATATATATATGTGTGTGTGTGTGTCCTAGATAGAATGATTCAGACTGTAGTCATGACAAATAAACACATGACTGTCTGTATCTGTGAAAACGATGAGGAAAGGCCCTTCCCTCACATAAATATACTCATGTTCCGACGCTGTCGAATAAATTACAGGCCTTGAACCAGGAGCTATGAGTAAAACTTCTCAAAGTAGCCTCTTCTCCTAAAGCCTGGCTTGAATATTCCACAAACCAGTCCTTTTGGATATGACCTAATTGTTTTTGAGCAAGGACGGTTTGACGCAGGCGTACTGAAGCAGGGAGAGAGTTCTTGGCATGTTTTACTTCCCTCGCTGCCTCCATAAACAGTCATAAACAGTACTGTACTGGCCATAAACTGGAGTCAGAGCTGAGAGGGGCGGGGTGACATGTTTAGGCTTCACTCTCTCTTTCTCCCAGTCTCTCTTTCACTCCCACTATTCATATTTCTTACATTTGTGCTTGTTTCCTTTCAACGGCTATCTCTCAGCTGTCTAACAACATTCCTGTTTTTTATTTCACTGTTTTCTCCTTCTCCCCTTACTCTTTCTGTGACTCCTCCTTTCACACTTTCTTGGCATTTCTCAGTCATGTGGGCGCTCTGTTCAATAAATATTTGCTGAAATATGAGCTTACCCATATGAGCTGTGACTAAGCCTACACTCAACAAACACACTGAACACACAAATACTCACACACACGCACACACATTATTATAAACAGCACAGAGCGTCCCAGACAGTTTTGACACATGGCAGATAAGCCAACACTTATCTGCGTCTGTCTATGGTCCATTTTACGACCTCATTTTCTCTATGACAGTGTTGAATATTAACTTTTCAGTATCTCCACCTCACCACCCTTTGCCCCCCTTCCACACACACCCAACTAGTAATATCAAATATATACAATATATTGCTTTACATTAGGGCACTGTCTATCTAGCTTTACATTCATATTAGTTGTCTATTGAGTTTTGTTTTTAGTGATTGTTTTGCTGTTTGTGTAGCTGTTTTCTTCACCATTGTGTTTATAGCTGGTGTTTTTTTCCAGAGGCCAAACCTCCCTCCACTCCCTCGCAGAGTTCTGCTGACGGAACATTTTACACAAGCTTCAGAAAAAGAACAGAACATTACAGTCCGATTTAATCTGTTTACAAGAGAACGCCTCAAAAGAACTGTCTGTATGTTTCAATATGTAAACATTGAGGAGAGATGTTTGGAAGATGGAATGAAAGTGGTGAAGTAAATTACATGGGTTGTAAACATTTACTAAACAAATTCAAACAATTATATTTACGTGTGATTATTATGTATATATATATATATATATATATATTTTTTTTTTACATTAGAACACCCATATGGTAGAGAGAGGCCTTATTTGTATACAGTCTATGGCCGAGATGCAATATTGAAAGACACGTAGGACAAACGTTTGGGGTAGTACGGTTTGTCCTCGCTGCCAGTCCGTAGTAGGCCTTGAAACGAATGAAAGCTAACAAGTTACCTAACTACCAAAGGTAAAGGTAGGGAATGTATAGTTCTAAACATGTTGTATAACAATTTACCAAAATGTAACGTTACTCCACAAAATAAACTGCGTTTGGTGGTTGATAAAAAGGAAAGATCACGTTTAAGTCATCATAGAAGCTAGCTAGCTAGCTATTTAGCCAGCGAAGCTAGCTTGCTAGATTTTTACAATTTAGCTGGCTAGCTTCCTGCAATATGTTTGTTCTGACCACGTTAGCTAACTTTTGCAGACAACTTGCAAGTACAAAGTAAATGTGACGTACGTTGCGAACAATAAAACTACCTAGTAATGTAACCTTACTATTAGCTAGCTAGCTATGTTAGCCAGAAGATTCCAACCCTACCGTTACACTTGTTTACATTGAGCTGCACTGGGGTCAGAACGCAATCACGGTTAGATTAAAGGCCCATTGCAGTCAAAAATGTGATTTCCTGAGTTGTGTGTATATATATATAGATATTCCCACACGATGTAGTTGGAATAATATTGTGAAAATTATGATAATGGCTTTAGTGTAAGAGCTCTTTCAAAAGACCTCCTGAAATTTCAGCCTGTTTTGGTGGGTTGGAGTTTTGCCTGCCTGGTGACATTACTAGGTGGTAAATTAGTTAATAGACCAATGGGCGATATTAGATTATGCTGAGCTGCCGGGCACGGATCTATGGCCCGTGACATGAATGGGGAAAGCGGTTAGGGGGGAGCACCCTTCTAAAATTGAGTAGTGATCTATGCCGGTCATGTTGTCAAAAAGGCAGCATGGTACATCACCCAGTAACATACATCTCTTTTCCATAGAATCTATGTTTGAATTTTCAAACTAGTTTTTATTGGAAAGGCAGATAATGTGTTTTTATCAAAAGTAATCACTTTTGAATGTGAAAACACAGAATCCTACTCATTACTCCACGTGCTTAAAATACGTAACTTTTGTTTTGAGCCAACTTCACTGTGGGCTTTGAATGGGGCACATGGCTCAGGCAGCGCGGTTCAAAAACAAATGCACTCAACATTCAGCCGTTGAATAACACACCTATCCGGGCGCCCAGGCCAGATAAATTGAATTCCCTCAGTAAGCGAGTGTGTTCCAAACCTCCCTGCCAATAAGAGCTAGTTTTCCCCGCCCCACATAGACCACTCTCAGACAGTCCTAACAAAAGTCCGGTTCCAAAACAAATCCAATAAACTTTCGCCTGTTGCAAAACACGCCTATCCTGGCGCCCAGGCCAGATAAATCGAATCCCCTCAGTAAGCGAGTGAGTTTCAAACCTCTCTGCCAATAACAGATAGTTTTCCATTTTCCCTGCCCCACATAGACCACTCCCAGACAGTCCTAACAAATCTGGCTAAAGAAATTGCTATTTGCTTAATAAGCTATTTTTGTTTCTTGTTGACCATTTTAATTCAAAACAGTCACAATAAGGTACTTAATTGTTACCCAGAAGTTATTTGATATTTAGAGAAAAACGGCAGCATTAGACCAAAGTGATTCATCGAGAAGATTGAAATAGTAGCCACCGCCACCATTTTGGAATGGCAGTGTCAGCCAATCAGCTCCTTTGTTGTCTAATGCAACATGTCATTCCATAATGGCTACTGCTGGATAGCATGAGGACGAAAAGGGCAGCTTTCCGGGGGAAAAAAGCAGTTGTTCAATCTTCCCGGTGTAACAGTTGGGATAATGGGGTAATTCGGAGTACAACACAATTTGTCATCCCCAGAGTCTTAATCTAACCATGATGATGTTCCGACCCCAGTGCAACTCAGTGTAAACAAGCGTAACAGTAGGGTTGGAATCTGCTGGCTAGCTATCATGTCTGCAAGGCATGTCTATCATGTTGCTGCTTAAACTCAAGTGAAACTAATTTGATGAATGCATTTTGGACATTTCGTTACCACAGGCAAAATCATGTCGGCAGACACCAAAATCGCAGAGCTTTTAACAGAGCTCCATCAACTCATCAAGCAGACGCAGGTAAGTCTCAAACAATGATTGCTACGCCCAAGTGATGTTGTCATCAGGAGCACTGACCAGTGACTCAAGGACCACAGTGGAGGACGGTTATTTGATAAATAGCAACCTAGCTAGTAATATTCACACGTGACTCCTATGGCTCATATTTTTACATCATACCATCATAGGGATTAAAGTCACATTTGGGAGTAATGTAATAGCTAAAAAAATTGCCCTGAAAACGCTTTAGTCATATCCCGGTTTACCTATTTGCTTATAGTCTTGCCTACACCTAGCGAACAGTTTTTAAATTATATGAGAAAAAAATATTCAATTTTATTTGGAATGGCAAGCCAGACAAAATTAAACGGGCCTATTTATATAATGAATATGAATTTGGAGGGCAGAAATGATTAAATATTAAAGCATTAGACCTCTCAATAAAGACTGCAGTCATACAAAAGTTATACTTAAATCTGAACTGGTTCTCTAGCAAATTAGTAAGAATGTCTTACCTTATATGCAAGAAAGGCCGTTTTGCCATTATTCAGATTACAACCTCTCACTTTCAGTTATTCGAAAAGGAAATCATCTCCCAAATATTGCTATTTTTAAAACAAGCCATAGAAAGTTGGTTGCAATTTCAATTTAATCCACCAGAAAAGAGAACAAATAATACTACAAATATTGTTGTTAAACTCAAATATACTAATTGATTAAAAAAAAAAACTTTTTAGAATTAAAAAAAAAAAAAAAAAAGTATAATCTTCGTAAATTATATCATAAATACGACTGGTGGAGTTATGTCATATATGCAGCTAACCAAAACACAGCAAAAATGGAATAGGAAAGTGGAAGGGGGAAAAAATAAGGAATTGTCTGTTGGACCTGCATTAAAGACCATAATTGGTTAAAGAAAATTGTGATAAATAAAAAAGTATATCAGTTTCATTTAAGGACCAAAGAATGTACAGCTGTGCCATATATATTGAAAAAGGGATTTTTGATGTACCGATTCCATGGCACATGGTTTATGAACTGTTATGCAAAACAACGCCGGATTCAAAACGTAGAATTTTTCCATTTAAATGATTTTACTATATCTTGCAATGAACAGAATGTTATTTGTATGGGGGATACAACCTTCCCAGCTGTGCAGATTTTGCTGCGAAGAAGCAGAATCATTAGATCATTTGTTTTGGTACTGTCCATATGTCGCTTGTTTTGGGACTAATAACCACAAGATAACTAATATAAAACATACTGTGCCCGTAAAACGTATAAGAACTTTTAAGAACTTTTTTGAAAGAGCACAGTTTGAAAGATCAAACCGGATGGACATCAGAAATATATGGGAGAGGTTGAGGGTAGAGGAATGACAAGTTAAAACAAAATAAAATGTATAAAATAGACTGTGTCCATGAAATATATATAGTATGTATAAGATGGAAAGACAGGCCTAAGGCACCAACATTGCAGCAATATGGTTTAAACTAATCTAGGATTAACCCACACATATGTGTTGTTGTTCACTCGTTTGTTCCAATTGGGGGAGTGGTGGTAGGGTAGGAGGGTAATAAAGGAAATATATATTTTTAAAGATGTGTGTATATATATATATATATATATCTATATAAATATCTGTACAGTTGAAGTCGGAGGTTTACATACACTTAGGTTGGAGTCATTAAAACTTGTTTTTTAACCACTCCACAAATTTCTTGTTAACAAACTATAGTTTTGGCAAGTCGGTTAGTACATCTACTTTGTGTATGACACAAGTAATTTTTCCAACAATTGTTTACAGACAGATTATTTTACTTATAATTCACTTATAATTCACTGTATCACATTCAAGTGGGTCAGAAGTTTACATACACTAAGTTGACTGCCTTTAAACAGTTTGGAAAATTCCAGAAAATGATGTCATGGCTATAGAAGCTTCTGATAGACTAATTGGCATCATTTGAGTCAATTGGAGGTGTACCTGTGGATGTATTTCAAGGCCTACCTTCAAACTCAGTGCCTCTTTGCTTGACATTATGGGACAAGCAAAAGAAATCAGCCAAGATGTCAGAAAAAAAATTGTAGACCTCCACAAGTCTGGTTCATCCTTGGAAGCAAGTATAAACACCATGGGACCACGTAGCCGTCATATCGCTCAGGAAGGAGACGCTTTCTGAGATGAACGTACTTTGGTGCGAAAAGTGCAAATCAATCCCAGAACATCAGCAAAGGACCTTGTGAAGATGCTGGAGGAAACAGGTACAAAAGTATCTATATCGACAGTAAAACGAGTCCTATATCGACATGACCATCGTTATGTTTGGAGGAAAAAGGGGGAGGCTTGCAACCCGACGAAACCATCCCAACCGTGAAGCACGTGGGTGGCAGCATCATTTTGTGTGGGTTCTTTTGCTATACAGGAGGGACTGGTGCACTTCACAAAATAGATGGCATCATGAGGCAGTAAAAGTATATGGATATATTGAAGAAACTTCTCAAGACATCAGTCAGGAAGTTAAAGCTTGGTCACAAATGGGTCTTCCAAATTGACAATGACCCCCAAGCATACTTCCAAAGTTGTGGCAAATGGCTTAAGGACAACAAAGTCAAGGTATTGGAGTGGCCATCACAAAGCCCTGACCTCAATCCTATAGAAAATGTGTGGACAGAACTGAAAAAGCGTGTGTGAGCAAGGAGGCCTACAAACCTGACTCAGTTACACCAGCTCTGTCAGGAGGAATGGGCCAAAATTTACCCAACGTATTGTGGGAAGCTTGTGGAAGGCTACCCGAAACATTTGACCCAAGTTAAACAATTTAAAGGCAATGCTACCAAATACTAATTGAGTGTATGTACACTTCTGACCCACTGGGAATGTGATGAAAGAAATAAGAGCTGCAATAAATCATTCTCTCTACTATTATTCTGACATTTCACATTCTTAAAATGAAGTGGTGATCCTAACTGACCTAAGATTGAATTTTTACTAGGATTAAATGTCAGGAATTGTGAAAATCTGAGTATAGATGTATTTGGCTAAGGTGTATGTACATTTCCGACTTCAAGTGTGTGTTTGTATATTTATATATTTATTTGCAAAGAAATATATGGTCGATTGGAAGTGATGCAGACAATTACATTGATGGAAGCTACAATCTATCTGCAATATTAAAGCTGATCTACCCCATAAAATATTTTATTTCTTCTTCAAAAAAAAAGATACCTAAAGCAATGCAGAATAGGAATGATATGCAGAGATCAAATTAAATCTCATTGCCAAAACATAAGTCAGTGTAATACATTGATATTTTGTGTGCACATGACATGTTATTCTTGCTGATATGCTGTGTCATGTTGCACCTGTGCAACAACCACATTGTAATATGAGTCCCTTTCCTTCTCTTTTTCAGGAGGAGCGGTCGCGCAGTGAACACAACCTGCTCAACATCCAGAAAACACATGAGAGGATGCAGACTGAGAACAAGAGTGAGCCTCTACCTCGCCTCCCCACATTCCCCTTTGTCCATCAACACTGCAACACTATTTTAGACCTCTTCATATTATAGTTACACACCGTTTCTATTCATGTGTCGTCTGGCGAACTCTTTACCCCACACACACACACGGTATGTTCTTCCAACCTCGTGGGGACTTCAAATGAATTTCCATTCAAAATCCTGTTTTCCCTGACCCCTAAACCTAACCCTTACTTGTAACCCTAAACCTTACCACTAACCTCTTATCCTAACCCTAATTGTAACCCGAACCCTAAACCCTAAGATTAAAATAGCCTTTCGTCTCATGGGGACGTGGGAGAATGTTCTTTATTTTACTATCTTTGTGGGGACTTTTGGGGATTTTAGATCCCCACAAGGATAGACAACAACCCCCCCCCCACAGACACACACACACACACAGAGTGTAATAAGGTGTTATTCTTGTCCCTATCTCCCCCAGCCTCCCCTTATTACCGGACTAAGCTGAGGGGACTCTACACCACAGCCAGAGCAGACGCTGAGGCAGAGTGCAGGTCGGTAGCCTACACTTGAAAAGGAAAAGGCGAGCCGCCCACTCGAGGAGCTCAGATGCAATAATTGAATAACCAACGTTTTGACAGACAAGCTGTCTTCATCAGGGTAGCCTACACTGACATCCCTATGCCCCTTGGGGTGTCTGCTGATCTGACATGATAGGTTTGGTGTAAGCCATTTAATGTAATGTTTCCTTTCACCTATGCAACTGTGGTAGTTCAGTGATTAGATGTGTTTTTGTCTTGCGTTCAGAAATCATCGCCACCATGTGGAGTAAATAAGTACAGCTCCATTCCAAAGTAATAACTCAGGCACCACTCTCTCTCCCACAGTATTCTTCGTCATGCCCTCGACAAAATTGCAGAGATCAAATCCTTATTGGAGGAGAGGCGAATAGGTAAGGCGAGTATGGCTGTGACTGAATTCTCATAATAGCCTACATCCTATTTAGGAAGGAGAGGAGACGAGGAGAAGAAGCCACTGTGTACTATTGAGATGCAGCCCATGCTTCACTATCTCCTCCTCTCTCCTCTCCCCCAGCGGCTAAGATGGCAGGGGTGAACAGCGACAATGACCCCCCCAGGAAGACCATGCGGAGGGGGGTGCTGATGACACTGCTCCAACAGTCAGCCATGACGCTCCCGCTGTGGATCGGCAAGCCAGGAGACAGGTAGGGTCTGATGATTCAGTCTCTCTCCTGAGCCCTGTTCAGTACTGCACAACATAGCAAAATGTTTTACAACGGTAAATGAAAATCTGTGTTCTTATTGTGCACAGTTCAAGTTCAGTACCTCCGCCACTTTTCTTCCACCTGCCCCTTTTTTTCTGTCCTCCATTACTATATTACTCCCCCCACCCCTAAACCCCTCCACCCTTCCCTGTATCCCCCTCTCCTCCTCCTCTCCAGTCCTCCTCCCCTGTGTGGGGCGATGCCAGCCAGCAGTGACTACGTGGCCAAGCAGGGGGACAAGGTGGCAGCGCGGGTCAAGGCCGTGGACGGAGACGAACAGTGGATCCTGGCCGAGGTGGTCAGCTACAGCCACTCCGCCAACAAGTAACTATCAGCAAATCAGCTCCAGCCACTGCTAGCCAATCAAGTACAGCCATATCCCACTGTTACCAATCAGCTACAGCCTTTAACACTTTTAGCCAATCAGCTTCAACACAGACTGTTTTGAGTTGTATTCTTCTGCTCTGTCCTTCAGGTATGAAGTGGATGACATTGATGAGGAAGGAAAAGAGTAAGTCATTGTCTTCATTTTCTATATTTCTCTTCCTACTATTTTGTCTTGTAGTACATGATATTTTATGCCCTGAAAATCTTACCTCAGATATGACAATTATCTACCCCCCCCAATCGCCCGTCCTCCTCCTCCAGGAGACACACCCTGAGCAGGCGGCGTATCATCCCCCTGCCCCAGTGGAAGGCCAACCCAGAGACGGACCCGGAGGCCCTGTTCAGTAAAGACCAGCTAGTGCTGGCCCTCTACCCCCAGACCACCTGCTTCTACAGAGCCCTCATCCACACACACCCACACCGGGTGAGACAAGGAAAGGGAGGGGGGGGCTGATTGATGTCATTTGAATACATTTTATTTGACGGCGAAACTACATGAATCTTGTTCAGTTGGAGATAATGTTACTGTACACCAAACCCTGCATCCAGGCAGGCCCCTCGCTTGGCAGCTTCCCCTCCATCAATTCTAACCTTAATCATTAGTGGTGCAAATGCTAAACTGACCCCAAATCAGTGAACCCTGTTCTCTCCACTAACCACCATGCTCTCTCTGCCCTCTCAGCCCCAGGACGACTACTCAGTGCTGTTTGAGGACACGTCGTATGCAGACGGCTACTCCCCGCCCCTCAACGTAGCTCAGAGATACGTGGTGGCCTGCAAAGAGAACAAAAAGAAGTAAAGAAGAGAAGAGGGAGTCAGTCGAAATCAAGGGGACTGAAGATGCTGTGTAGACAAGTGTTTCCAACCACCCCTCTCCTCAGAATAACAATGTGCTCCTTACCCAAGCCACAACGTATGGACACACTGAGGGCAGGTTTGGGCAGCTATCTATGCGGCTCAGTCAATCTAGGGAGTTGTATTGATATCCAACTGTGTGTTATCATGGCTCATCTGTTTGATCATCGTGAGACGTGCAGGATGTTCTGTGCTCTGTTCTGTCTGTATTGGCCTGGTGGTGACATGACTATGCTTTTTGTGGAACGGGCTATGCTGCATGTGTGATGTAAAAAAAATGTACACAAATGTTTTTTTTGTTCAAATTTGTATGTTGACTATGGACACTGAGTAAGAATAAATGTTTTTTTATATATACAGTACCAGTCAAATGTTTGGACACAGCTACTCATTCAAGGGTTTTTTCTTTATTTGTACTATTTTCTACATTGTAGAATAATGAAATAACACACGGAGAGATTATTCTGTATGTAACCAAAAATTGTTAAACAAATTAAAATATATTACACATTTGAGATTCTTCAAAGTAGCCACCCCTTGCCTTGATGACCGCTTTGCACACTCTTGGCATTCTCTCAACCAGCTTCATGAGGTAGCCACCTGTAATGCATTTCAATTAACAGGTGTGACTTGGTAAAAGTTAATTTGTGAAATGTCTCCTTAATACATTTCAGCCAATCAAGGTAGGGGTGGTATACAGAAGATAGCTCTATTTGGTAAAAGTGCAAGTCCATATTATGGCAAGAACAGCTCAAATAAGCAAAGAGAAACGACAGTCCATCATTACTTTAAGACATGAAGGTCAGTCAATCTGGGTAATCTCAAGAACTTTGAATGTTTCTTCAAGTGCAGTCGCAAAAACCATCAAGCACTATGATGAAACTGGCTCTCATGATGACCGCCACAGGAAAGGAAGACCCAGAGTTACCTCTGCTGCAGAGGATAAATTCATTAAGTTACCAGCATCAGAATTGCAGCCCAAATAAATGCTAAATGTAGTTCAAGTAACGGACGCATCTCAACATCAACTGTTCAGAGGAGAATGCGTGAATCAGGCCTTCATGGTCTAATTTACGAAAAGAAACCACTACTAAAAGGATACCAATAAGAAGAAGAGACTTCCTTGGGCCAAGAAACATGAGCAATGGACATTAGACCGGTGGAAATCTATCATTTGGTCCAAATGTTCGATTTTTGGTTCCAACCTCCATGTCTTTGTGAGACGCAGAGTAGGTGAACGGATAATCTCCGCATATGTGGTTCCCACCGTGAAGCATGGAGGAGGTGGTGTGGGGATGCTTTGCTGGTAAAACTGTCTGTGATTTATTTGGAATTCAAGGCACACTTAACCAGCATGGCTACTACAGCATTCTGCAGCGATACACCATCCCATCTGATTTGCGCTTAGTGGGACTATCATTTGTTTTTCAACAGGACAATGACCCAACACACCTCCAGGCTGTGTAAGGGCTATTTGACCAAGAAGGAGAGTGATGGAGTGCTGCATCAGATGATCTGGCCTCCACAATCACCCAACCTCAACCCAATTGAAATGGTTTGGGATGAGTTGGACCACAGAGTGAAGGAAAAGCAGCCAACAAGTGTTCAGCATATGTGGGAACTCCTAGACTGCTGGAAAAGTATTCCAGGTGAGGCTGGTTGAGAGAATGCCAAGAGTGTGCAAAGCTGTCATCAAGGCAAAGGTGTCCAAACTTTTGACTGGTACTGTACACATACATAAACTCAGCAAAAAAATAATTGTCCTCTCACTGTCAACTGCATACATTTTCATGTGTAAATATTTGTAAGAACATAATGTGTCCCTGAACAAAGGGGGGTCAAAATCAAAAGTAACAGTCAGTATCTTGTGTGGCCACCAGCTGCATTAAGTACTGCAGTCCTTATGGACTGCACCAGATTTGCCAGTTCTTGCTGTGAGATGTTACGCCACTCTTCCACCAAGGCACCTGCAAGTTCCCGGACATTTCTGGGGAGAATGGCCCTAGCCCTCACCCTACGATCCAACAGGTCCCAGACTTGCTCAGTGGGATTGAGATCCGGGCTCTTCGCTGGCCATGCCAGAACACTGACATTCCTGTCTTGCAGGAAATCACGCACAGAACAAGCAGTATGGCTGGTGGCATTGTCATGCTGGAGGGTCATGTCAGGATGAGCCTGCAGGAAGGGTACTACATGAGGGAGGAGGATGTCTTCCCTGTAACACACAGCGTTGAGATTGCCTGCAATGACAACAAGCTCAGTCCGATGATGCTGTGACACACCGCCCCAGACCATGACGGACCCCCCACCTTCAAATCGATCTCGCTCCAGAATACTGGCCTCGGTGTAACACTTATTGCTTCGAAGATAAACCGAATCCGGCCATCACCCCTGGTGAGACAAAACAGTGATTCGTTTTGTCTGTCCTGTCTGGTCCAGCGACGGTGGGTTTGTGCCCATAGGTGATGTTGTCGCCGGTGATGTCTGGTGAGGACCAGCCTTATAACAGCTCAGTCCAGCTCTCAGTCCAGCCTCTCTCAGCCTATTGTGGACAGTCTGAGGACTGATGGAGGGATTGTGCATTCCTGGTGTAACTTGGGCAGTTGTTGCCACCCTGTACCTGTCCCGCAAGTGTGCTGTTCAGATGTACTGATCCTGTGAAGGTGTTGTTACACGTGGTGTGCCATTACGAGGACAATCAGCTGCCCATCTGGTCTCCCTGTAGTGCTGTCTTAGGCGTCTCACAGTACAGACATTGCAATTTATTGCCCTGGCCACATCTGCAGTCCTCATGCCTTCTTGCAGCATGCTAAGGCATGTTCACGCAGATGAGCAGGGACCCTGGGCATCTTTCTTTTGATTTTTTCCAGAGTCAGTAGAAATGCCTCTTTAGTGTCCTAAGTTTTCATAACTGTGACCTTAATTTCCTACCGTCTGTAAGCTGTTAGTGTCTTAACGACCATTCCACAGGTGCATGTTCATTAATTGTTTATGGTTCATTGAACAAGCATTGTTTAAACCCTTTACAACAAAGATCTGTGAAGTTATTTTTACGAATTATCTTTGAAAGACAGGGTCCTGAAAAAGGGATGTTTATTTTTTTGCTGAGTTTACATACAGTTGAAGTCGGAGGTTTACATACACCTTAGCCAAATACATTTAAACTCAGTATTTCACAATTCCTGACATTTAATCCTAATAAAAATTCCCTGTCTTAGGTCAGTTAGGATAACCACTTTATTTTAAGAATGTGAAATGTCAGAATAATAGTAGAGATAATGATTTATTTCAGCTTTTACTTTCATCACATTCCCAGTAGGCCAGAAGTTTACATACACTCAATTAGTATTTGGTAGCATTGCCTTTAAATTGTTTAACTTGGGTCAAACGTTTTGGGTAGCCTTTAACAAGCTTCCCATAATAAGTTGGGTGAACTTTGGCCCATTCCTCCTGACAGAGCTGTTGTAACTGAGTCAGGTTTGTAGGCCTCCTTGCTCGCACACGCTTTTTCCCTTCTGCCCACACATTTTCTATAGGATTGAGGTCAGGGCTTTGTGATGGCCACTCCAATACCTTGACTTTGTTGTCCTTAAGCCATTTTGCCACAACTTTGAAAGTATGGTCATTGACCATTTGGAAGACCCATTTGTGACCAAGCTTTAACTTCCTGACTGATGTCTTGAGATTGCTTCAATATATCCACATAATTTTCCTGCCTCATGACGCCATCTATTTTGTGAAGAGCACCAGTCCCTCTTGCAGCAAAGCACCCACACAACATGATGCTGCCACCCCCGTGCTTCACGGTTGGGATAATGTTCTTCGGCTTGCACGCCTTCCCCCCCTTTTCCTCCAAACATAACGATGGTCATTATGGCAAAATTGTTTCTGTTTGGCCACATTTCTCCAAAAAGTACGATCTTTGTCCCCATGTGCAGTTGCAAAACGTAGTCTGGCTTTTTTATAGCGGTTTTGGAGCAGTGGCTTCTTCCTTGCTGAGCGGCCTTTCAGGTTATGTCAATATAAGACTTGTTTTACTGTGGATATAGATACTTTCGTAACTGTTTCCTCCAGTATCTTCACATCTTCACATTGTTCTGGGATTGATTTGCACTTTTCGGACCAAAGTACACTCATCTCTAGTTAGACAGAATGCGTCTCCTTCCTGAGCAGTATGACAGCTGCGTTTGTTTTGTTTGTACAGATGAACGTGGTACCTTCAGGCATTTGGAAATTGCTCCCAAGGATGAACCAGACTTGTGGAGGTCTACCATTTTTTTCTGAGGTCTTGCCTGATTTCTTTTGATTTTCCCATGATGTCAAGCAAAAGGGCACTGAGTTTGAAGGTCGGCCTTGAAATACATCCACAGGTACACCTCCAATTGACTCAAATTATGTCAATTAGCCTATCAGAAGCTTCTAAAGCAATGACATTTTCTGGAATTTTCCAAGCTGTTTAAAGGCACAGTCAACTTAGTGTATGTAAACTTTTGACCAACTGGAATTGTGATACGGTGAATTATAAATGAAATAATCAGTCTGTAAACAATTGTTGGAAAATTACTTGTGCCATTCACAAAGTAGATGTCCTAACCGACTTGTCAAAACTATAGTTTGTTAACAAGAAATTTGTGTAGTGGTTGAAAAACAAGTTTTAATGACTCCAACCTAAGTGTATGTAAACTTCAGACTTCAACTGTATACAAATACACACACACACACACACACACACACACACACACACACACTACCGTTCAAAAGTTTGGGGTCAATTAGACATTTTCCGGAGTCGCCTCTTCACTGTTGGCATTGAGACTGGTGTTTTGCAGGTACTATTTAATGAAGCTGCCAGTTGAGGACTTGTGAGGCGTCTGTTTCTCAAACTAGACACTAATATACTTGTCCTCTTGCTCAGTTGTGCACCGGGGCCTCCCACTCCTCTTTCTATTCTGGTTAGAGACAGTTTGCGCTGTTCAGTGAAGGGAGTAGTCACAGCGTTGTACGGGATATTCGGTTCCTTGGCAATTTCTTACATGAAATAGCCTTCATTTCTCAGAACAAGAATAGACTGACAAGTTTCAGAAGAAATTTCTTTGTTTCTGGCCATTTTGAGCCTGTTATCGAACCTACAAATGCTGATGCTCCAGATACTCAACTAGTCTGAAGAAGGCCAGTTTTATTGCTTCTATAATCAGAACAACATTTATCAGCTGTGCGAACATAATTGCAAAAGGGTTTTCAAATGACAATTGGCCTTTTAAAATGATCATCTTGGATTAGCTAATACAACGTGCCATTGGAACATAGGAGTGATGTATTCTAATAATTGGCCTCTGTACGCCTATATAGATATTCCATTAAAAATCAGTCGTTTCCAGCTACTATAGTAATGTACAATGTCTACACTGTATTTATGATCAATTTGATGTTATTTTAAATGGACAAAAAAAATCACTTTCTTTCAAAAACAATGAAATTTCGAAGTGACCCCAAACTTTTGAACGGTCGTGTATATCAATCAATCAAATGTATTTATAAAGCCCTTTTTTACATCAGCCAATGTCACAAAGTGCTGTACAGAGACCCAGCCTAAAACCCCAAACAGCAAGCAATGCAGATGTAGAAGTACGGTGGCTAGGAAAAACTCCCTAGAAAGGCTGTAACCTAAGAAGAATCTTAAGAGAGGAACCAGGCTCTGAGGGGTGGCCAGTTCTCTTCTGGCTGTGCTGGGTGGAGATTATAACAGAACATGGCCAAGATGTTCAAATGTTCATAGATGACCAGCAGGGTCAGATAATAATAATCACAGTGGTTGTAGAGGGTGCAACAGGTCAGCACCTCGGGTAAATGTCAGTTGGCTTTTCATAGCCGATCATTCAGAGTTAGAGACAGCAGGTGCGGTAGAGAGAGAGTCCAAAACAGCAGGTCCGGGACAAGGTAGCACATCCAGTGAACAGGTCAGGGTTCCATGGCTGCAGGCAGAACAGTTGAAACTGGAGCAGCATGACGAGGTGGACTGGGGACAGCAAGGAGTCAACAGGTCAGGTAGTCCTGAGTCATGGTCCTAAGGCTCAGGTCCTCCAAGAGAAGTGAGAGAAGGAGAAAGAGAGAAAAGGAGAGAGAGATAATTAGAGGGAGCGTACTTAAATTCACACAGGACACCGGATAAGACAGGGGAAATACTCCAGATATAACAGACTGACCCTAGTCCCCCGACACTTAAACTATTGCAGCATAAATACTGAGCTCTATTTGGGCACACATGAAAAGTGTTTTTAACATTTTGTTGGATTTACTAACGAGTGGTGAGTGGCTGGGTTTACACAAGGGGCTGGGTTTAAGATTTACACAAATCTTGTACAACCATATTGTTAGAATATAGAGTAGACTGTTCAATCTCTTTAATGAAATCAATCATTTTTCTTAAATGATTGAAGATGAAATATAGTAGTGTTTTTCCTTTGCCCCTGAAAGCAAGCACATCATTTGGTTCTAAGATGAAGCATCTTAATTAGCCTAATTAGAACCATAGGATAGTTCTAACGATTAACTTAGCCCTAAGATGTTTTTCGGAAACCAGGCCCAGAACAGAACAAAAGACAGTACAGCATAAAGAAGCACATTTGTAGGCAATGTCATAGCGACGTTGGCTAGCAAAGCTCATGCATAGAAACACGACAGGTCTAGCGATCGTCTCGTGCCAAACTGAGCATGTGCAGGCCTTCAAATCAATGGCACTCCTTCTATATAAAGTTGTTTTTGACAAAAATGTCAGTTTGCACATTTCACGAGGTTGGAGTAATAACATGCGGTGGTGTAAAGTACTTTATGTAAAAAATACTTTAAAGCAGGGGCGCAACTTTGGTTTTAAAAGTAGGGGGGACATAGTTATTACATAATTATTACTCCAAACAGCCTACCCGACCACTCGGAGGCGTCCGCATGGTCCTACACCACACCGTTGCCTCGTTTTGTATCACAATGACAAAATTAGGAGGGACAAAAATGCAATTTCGGAATGTGGGGGGGACATGTCCCCAGTGAAAGTTATGACCCTGCTTTAAAGTACTACTTAAGTAGTTTTGGGGGTATCTGTACTTTACTATTTATATTTTTTGACAACTTTTACTTCACTTACATTCCTAAAGAAAACAATGTACTTCTTACTCCATACATTTTCCCTGACACCCAAAAGTACTCGTTATATTTTGAATGCTTAGCAGAAATGGACCAATTCACACACTTATCAAGAGAATATCCCTGGTCATCTATACTGCCTCTGATTTGGCGACTCACTAAACACAAATGCTTTGTTTCTGAATAATGTCTGAGTGTTGGAGTGTGCCCCTGGCTATCCGTAAATTTTAAAAACACGAACAATTGTGCCATCTGGTTTGCTTAATATAAGTAATTTGAAATGTATTTATTTTATTTTTATTGAACCTTTATTTAACTAGGCAAGTCAATTAAGAATCAATTCTTATTTACAATGACGGCCTTCCCCGGCCAAATGGTAACCCGGACGACTCTGGGCCAAATGTGCGCCGCCCTTTGGGACTCCCAATCATGGCCGGTTGTGATACAGCCTGGAATCGAACCAGGGTCTGTAGTGAAGCCTCTAGCACGGAGATGCAGTGCCTTAGACCTGCAATCTGGTTTCCGCTCAGGTAATGGATGTGTCACTGCAACCTTAAAGGTCCTCAATGATGTCACCATTGCACTTGATTCTAAGCAATGTTGTGCTGCTAATTTTATTGACTTGGCCAAAGCTTTTTGAATCGGTAGACCATTCCATTCTTGTGGGCCGGCTAAGGAGTATTGGTGTCTCTGAGGGGTCTTCGGCCTGGTTTGCTAACTACCTCTCTCAAAGAATGCAGTGTATAAAGTCAGAAAACCTATCACCAAGGGAGTACCCCAAGGCTTGATCATAGGCTCCACGCTCTTCTTAGTTTACATCAACAACATAGCTCAGGCAGTAGGAAGCTCTCTCATCAATTTATATGCAGATGATACAGTCTTATACTCAGCTGGCCCCTCCCCGGATTTTGTGTTAAATGCTCTACAACAAAGCTTTCTTAGTGTCCAACAAGCTTTCTCTACCCTTCACCTTGTTCTGAACACCTCCAAACAAAAGTCCTGGGGTTTGGTAAGAAGAATGCCCCTCTCCCCACCGGTGTGATTACTACCTCTGAGGGTTTAGAGCTTGAGGTAGTCACCTCATACAAATACTTGGAAGAATGGCTAGATGGTACACTGTCCTTCTCTCAGCACATATAAAGCTGCAGGCTAAAGTTACATCTAGACTTGGTTTCCTCTATCGTAATGGCTCCTTCTTCACCAAAAAACTAACTAACGCCAAACTAACCCTGATTCAGATGACCATCCTTCCCATGCTAGATTACAGAGACATAATTTATAGATCGGCAGGTAAAGGTGCTCTTGAGCGGCTAGATGTTCTTTACCATTCGGCCATCAGATTTGCCACCTCCTTATAGGACACATCACTGCACTCTATACTCCTCTGTAAACTGGTTACCTCTGTATACCCGTCGCAAAACCCACTCCACTGGTTGATGCTTATTTATAAAAACCTCTTAGGCCTCACTCCTCCCTGTCTGAGAGATCTACTGCAGCCCTCATCCACCACATACAACACCCGTTCTGCCAGTCACGTTCTGTTAAAGGTCCCCAAAGCACACACATCCCTAGGTCGCTTCAGCTAGCGACTGGAAGGAGCTGCAACAAACACTCAAACTGAGCAGTTTTATCTCAATCTCTTCATTCAAAGACTCAATCATGGACACTTACTGACATTTGTGGCTGCTTTGTGTGATGTATTATTGTCTCTACCTTCTTGCCCTTTGTGCTGTTGTCTGACCCCAATAATATTTGTACCATGTTTTGTGATACTACCATGTTGTGTTGCTACCATGATGTTGTTATGTTGCTAACATGCTGTGTTGTCATATGTTGCTGCCTTGCTATGTTTTTGTCTTAGGTCTCTCTTTATGTAGTGTTGTGTTGTCTCTCTCGTCGTGTGTGTGTTTTGTCCTATATTTATATTTGATACATTTTTTATGTTTTATCCGCAGGAGGTCTTTTGCCGGGTTTGGCCAGGGTAGGCCGTCATTGTAAATAAGAATTTGTTCTTAAACTGACTTGCCTTGTTAAATAAAGGTTAAATAATAAAAAAGACACTCGGGAAATTATGTATACTTATTACTTTAGATACTTAAGTACATTTTTTTCAATTACATTTACTTCTGATACTTAAGTTTACTTAAAACCAAATACTTTTAGACTTTTTCTCAAGTAGTATGTTACTGGGTGACTTTCACTTTTGAGTAATTTCCTATCAAGTATGACAATTGGGTAATTTTTCCACCGCTGATAACATGTTCAACTACCTAGGACATTGGCTCGAATCTAGGTTGGGCCTTTAGATTTTGAGAAAACGAACAACTCAGGAAGAACTTTTCACCTATCTTATGGACTTCTCATACCCCGGCCTAGTTTGTTTGGTCTGTTTCGTAAGCGTTCCCAGAAGTCTTGCAATATTGCGCCTATGGGTTTAGAAACTCTGTGACATGCGATGACGCGTCCCTGGGTTTAGAAAAGCTACGACCACGTCTTCTTCCCAGAGATGATTGGTCCAGAATGAGGTCACAACCTCCCCCCAGAAAACACTGCGATTGGTTGGTGAAATCATCACATTGGAGGGAAACAATGGCTGAAGTGGTAAATATTTTCCAGGACGTCCAAAAGAAAAGTTATCACCGATAAGCTCGTTTAGTGTAGAAAGCAATCTAGCACAAAAGTATGCAAACGAGTCTTTACTCGAGTAGACAGCTAGCTAAAACAATAGCGCGATCTGTGCTAGCATAAGATAGCTAGGTTTACTTGTGCTGCTAGCGTCAATGTTTATTTTTATCATTTGCGTGCATAATATGCTATGTTAATGCTAAATTCTAACCAAGCCAGCCGCCCCCAACCGGCTGTTTTTGGGCGGATCAAACTAGACATGCTGAGTGAGATGGTTGGTGTATGGCAGGGGTATTCAAATCTTACCTCACGAGGTCCGGACTACTGCTTTGTTTTCTGTTCTACCTGATAATGAATTGCACCCATATCAGTCGCTGATTAGATGGGAAGAATGGAGAAAAAAAGCAAGAGGCTTCGAGGTCCATATTTTAATTTGAAGGGTGTATGGTGTCATCGATGAAAGTTTGCTAGTTTGTCAAATGTTTACAAGTTTATCCAACTTACAGTTACGTTAATTCAGCATGTAAGGCATTGATCAAAGTTTACTGCGTGTGTGTGTGTGTGTGTGTGTGTGTGTGTGTGTGTGTGTGTGTGTGTGTGATCTCCCCCCTCCCTTCGTTCAGAATTCTGACAGTGACAGCGACCTTGAGTCGACCGCCCCCGTGAAGCCTCAACCCAAACGGCGTCGTATCATCGACCCCTCGTCTATTACCACCGTGCCTATCTACTCGAACAAGGTGTGGCCCATAGAGATCCTATTAAATGAGTCATATTCCTGTTCCTATTTAATTATTCAAATTCTATGGTGTGAAGTTATTTACTACTCTGCTACTGGCATGGTCAATTCTATTTAAATTTGCTTTAATGATTTTATTGACTGGCAAAGTCTATGTGTCTGTGATTCTCTGTATCAGTGTGTTGCCTGAGTGTATCAAAGTAGATTGATCCCATCCACACACATATTTGTATATGTACATCAACTGCTGCAGATGAACAATTGCAAAACTCCCACACAGATGTTTTGCCTTGCCAATGCAACAGGGCTGGGCTATTTGTAAAATCTATTTCATTACCAAATACGGGTCATTTTGTATTTATGTTTGTAGGTGAACAGCAGCTTACAGCTGAATCCAACTCTCTTCGCCTGTGATGTTAACGCAGGTATGAACTACGGACGGACTGACAGAGGTCTGTTCTGCTACTAGTTAATTGCTGTTCAATTCCTGTCTGTTGAACTGAACATGGAGTTTGATGGGTGGGTGTAATTTCTGGAACGTTCCAACAAGATTCTGTTACAAAGGTTGCAAGGTTGCCAACCAAGTAGCATGATCAATTCACCTCGCTAACGAGCTGCCGAATAGGCATCAACTCACCACGTAGCTTATTCTTAATGTTTGTCCATAGACATTTTTCAGAATAAATGTGGTGAGTAAAAACTTTATGAAATAGCCCACTCCCTACCCGGTATCTTATTCGGCCGCTATACAACTTTCTATGCGTTATTGTTTGACAACCTTGTTATTTACAAAGTTTTTGGAACAGATTCCTGTTGGAACGTTCCACAAATTATGCCCACCCAAATTTGATTTTTCTGCCTAGGTGACAATGCAGAGGAGGTCAGTTTGTGGGCCAAGTCTCCACCCTCAAAGAAAAAGAAGCCAATCATCATTACCTTGAATGACTCAGACGATGAGTCTGAGCCAGAGGACAAAGATCCGTGAGTTACTTGTTGCTAAAGGTGTACTCTGCCCTGCTTTCATTTACTGTGTTTACTGTATATGTAGCATGTTTTTGTACTACCCCAGGCAACCAGAAGGTGGCAGTAGTGTATTTAATTTGTATTTATGTACAATATTTCAAGTATAATTTTAAAGCTGAAATATTTAACTTTTTTGGAGACTTGACCAAATTCACATGTAAATGTGTGTTCTAGAGCTGTCATTTTCATGGAAAGCAAGTCTAAGAAGCACTAAATCTGTTCTATGTGTGCTATTTCTATGCTCCCTGTTCTTAAGTTTTTTTTTTTTACTTTCAGTTTTGCACACCAACTTCAAACCGCTGAAAATATTTTTGGTTATGGAAAAGATATTTCACAGCGGTTTAGATGGTACAATGATTCTCTACACTATACTTGCTTATTTTGTCACACAAACTGAAATTAGGCAAACTAATTCTAATTTTAGCAACCAGGATATAGTGGCCGATTTCTGCGTAGTGCACCTTTAACAAATTCTTAGTTTAAGTAAGTAGCCTTGCATGAGCTTTGGCTTGTGCGAGCCAGAGCGGCTCACAATTCTTAGTGTAGTAACCCCCCCCCCTCTAAAATGCTCTCTCTCTCTCAGGGTAGACATCCGTTCCCCCTCTCCACCCCCACCTCCAGGCAGCCCTTTTGTCAAAGTATCCAATCGGGCCAATCGAAAGATTCTGTGAGTTGATGTTTTGTCTATGTCCGAGACAGAAATACAATGCCCTTTCAGTAATGCAATTACAATATCATCACCAGTCACTTTATCGGTCTCTCTACGCCTGTCCCCGGTGGCTCTCTCTTTCTCTCACTCTCAGAGAGATCAACAGAAAGCTAAAGGCTGTGGGCTCTCTCCTCTCTCCCGAGGCCAAGGAGCGGTCTGGACGCCGCGGCTGCCACTCCCCTCCTCTCACGGAGTACGACGATGATGATATCATCCTCATGTCCCCAAACTCCCGGCCCAGGAGCCAGCCCCTCGCCCCCTCCCGAGACCACAGCCCCCTGACATCCAGAGAGATCGCCCTCAAGTTCCGCAGCCGGACAGACCTCTACAAGATCCCTGTGTTAACTGTAAGAATCAGGAAGAGCACCACTTCCTGTTGTGTCATAGTGATGCTCAAGTGAGTGTGTCGTGATTCAGGTTAAAGATGTAGGTTGTCATTAACTGATGGTCCAGGGTCGGTTTTGGACATTAACTTCTAGGGGCCAGATTCAGAGTAAATCTATTCCTGGACTAAAAATCTCCTTTAACAGAGACTTCATCTAGAGGATCAAAGAGGGCTTTTGTGTTCAATTCAGGCTGAATGTATGCTGAACAAAAATATAAATGCAACATGTAGAGTGTTCGTCCCAAAAGATCCCAGAATTGTTTCATATGCACAAAAAGCTTATTTCTCTCAAATGTTGTACACAAATTTGTGTACATCCCTGTTAGTGAACTTTTCTCCTTTGCCAAGAGAATCCATCCACCTGACAGGTGTGGCATATCAAGAAGCTGATTAAACAGCATGATCATTACACAGGTGCACTTTGTGCTGGGGGCAATAAAAAGCCAATGTGTGATTTTGTCATACAACACAATGCCACAGATGTCTCAAGCTTTGAGGGAGTGTGCAATTGGCATGCTGACTGCAGGAATGTCCACCAGAGCTTTTGCCAGATAATGTAATGTTAATTTCTCTACCATAAGCTGCCTCCAACTTTGTTTTAGCGAATTTGGCAGTATGTCAAACAAACCTCCCAACCACAGACCATGTGTAAACATGCCAGCCCAGGACCTTCACATCTGGCTTCTTCACCTGTGGGATTGTCTGAGATCAGCCACCCGGACAGCTGATGAAACTGAGGAGAATTTCTGTCTGTAATAAAGGCCTTTTGTGGGGAAACACTCATTCTGATTGACTGGACATAGTTCGACAGTGGGTGGGCCTGGCTCTAAAGTGGGTGTGCCTATGCCCTTCCAGGCCAACCCAATGGCTGCACCCCTACCCAGTCGGGAAATCCATAGTTTAGGGCTTAGTTAATTTATTTAAATTGACTAATGTCCTTAAGTGAACTGTAACTCAGTAAAATTGTTGAAATTGTTGCATGTTGTGTTTATATTTTTGTTCAGTATAGTTATGAAATTCAATTAGGAAAACTGTTACCTTGGTGACAGTGTAATTTTTATTGCAAGAATCAGGAGACTTGTGAGTGTGCCAGAACTGAGATCAGTTACAGCCGGATGTGGTGCATTGTGATGAGTGTGACTGCTTTTTAATCCTGTGCGCCACAAGACTCTCAAAGCCTACTAAGCTAAAGCCTTTGGCGTTATTAACTCGGGGCGCTAACACAAGTTTTCTGGTGTCAGGCAAGGTTACGCATCATCACGTTAGCTTAGCTAAGTGAGCCACCGCTACTACACAAGTACACTGGAAGTTTCTTCTAGTTCCTAACTTGAGGCTCTTCATTCCCAGACGGTGCCTCTGAGCAAAGCGGTGGAGCAGCTGTCAGTCAAGCTCAAAGTACCGCCCTCCCGCATCCTGTTACTGAGGAGAGACATAGAGCTTCCTGTCCACTCCACAGCCAATGAGCTGGGCCTGGGCATCGCTGACATCATAGGTGAGATGACTCATAGTGGCGTACATTAGTGGGATGCACACTTGGATGTCTCACACAGTCGTTACAATGGGGAAAGTGTCGCACCTCACCTTCTAATGCAGTGGTTCACAACTGGTGTTGCCTCGGGAAACAAATTGAACCAGGTTGTCTGAGTCACAACCCAATATTAGCATTGCGTAAAAGAGTGCTTTTGTGCTAGATTGCTTTCTACACTAAACGATGAAATGCTATAGTCGCCAAATCTGGAAAACAATTTTTATGCTATATTGTATGTAAATGTAGCAATTTTATGACAAGGGAACAACATTCCCACCTGTTTCATTGTCAATGATAAAATGTTGACCATAGTCTTGATGAAGAATGATAATAAACTGGTTTGAGACTCAAAAATCTACCAAAATAGTGCTGCTAATAGCTCTATATTGAAAAAAAGAATAATCTGAGATTGAATTATATATAGATTTTTAAATTCATTATCATTTCTACATACTTTCTAGCTGATTTAAGTCGTTTAAGTTCAGACTGGAGTATAATTTTATTTCATTTTTACAGCTACAAGTTGAGAAACAGTGTTCTAATGTAATGCTTCATAATTTAAGGCAGCAACTCCACTCTCAATGTTTGATCACAAACCCTCTTTTCTGTGCTGTTGTTTTAACTTTGCCCTCCCTTCTGTCAGACTGTGTTGTCATAGCAGCAGATGATAAACACGAGTCTGAGCAAAGTGGTGACATGCTCACTGTGCGACTGCAGGCCAAGGAGAAAGGCTCAGCACAGGAATATTCCCTACACAAAGTGAGCATTATCCAACGTTTCTCACAATTAAGAATTGGGGGTTGAGCACAAAGGTGTAAGGTTCAAGGGCAGAGGGAACAAAGCTGTTTGGAGTACAGCCTTGGTCTTAAACTCACCTTTTCTTCTCAACTGTTCATAAAGAATAGAAGGAACACAGTTCATCCTAATTCCCTTACTCTCATTTTACCCTTCTCTTGCATCTCTCATTCTTCTCTTGCTCCCTCCCTCACTCTCTTCCTCAGGATGCCCCCCTGGGCTCCATTCTCTCCCAGTATGTGTCCAGTATGTCCGTGGATGCCAGACGCAAGGTGCGCTTCCAGTTTGACGGGTCAAAGGTCGTCCACAGCCAGACGCCCTCCCAGTTGGACATGGAGGACGGTGATGTCATTGAGGTGTGGGTGTAAACACCTGTGGTATTTTCATAGAGCTGTGGTTTTCAAACCTCTCTGGGATCCCCAGACGTTTCAAAATTGTGTTGTAGCCCTATACTAACTCACCTGATTCACCTAGCCAAGGACTTGATTAGTTAACCATTTTAATCAGGTGTGTTAGCTGATATAGTTAAAATACATGAAACGGCTGGAGGTCCCCAAGGAAATGTTTGAGAACCCCTGTCATAGAAGATTTAGTTGTATATGCGATGGACACAACAAACAAAAAAAGGATAGAAAGATGTCCCAGTGCAATGTTCTTTTAAGATGCACTTACTGCACTTGGTCCAAGTAAGACTCTTCAATATTGCCACTGTCAATTTATGATTGTTTATTTACAAGATGTGTTTTGAACCGATTTTGAAATAAAAATGTCTCTGTTCAAATGAATGCACTGTAATGTTGTCTGAATTGATTTTAAATGGACCTGTACACTGGTGTGGTGAGAACTCAATCCGTTGGTATATGACAATACGGGCACTTATTTCAAAGAGCGTTCCGTAATCATGCCCCAGTGAGCTGAGCTAGGCATGTTTCACCGTGACATGTTTTAGTATGGAGAAATGCCTCTTGTGGTTATGCCTAGTATGTAGCCTAGTTATGCTAAAATATTTCAGACCAGTGTATTGCAGTTAATTTAATCTTTGACTTAACCACTCAAATATTTTACCTATTAACAGTGAAACAACAACCAGTCCCAGACATTTTACAATAGGACATACCAGAGGGGGGCATCATAGTAGTTAGGCTACCTACATTATTGGGATTATATGGTTACCACCAGTGTTTGGAATAGATTGTTGATTAAAAAAAAAACACCATGGGACGCCTTTTCACACAGATGTATTTGTCAAAGGTCCGCGCTGGGTCTGTGTAAACTATGCGATTATATTGGAGACAGGTTTATAGCAGTGAATGTCATCTATTAATTTACTGTTATAGTATTTATAAGTAGCAGCCATATAACAGCAAGGGAAACTAATTGTTCTCACTTTGTAATCGAACATTCAGATTTGTCTGCCTGACTGCCGCTCTTTACCCGAATTGTTAAGATTTTCTTGTGATCACAACTTATTTTGCTCAAATAAAGATGGAAATAAATTGTGTTTCTTTAAAAAGATGGGCTTGGCTGACATGGACTTTTTCCTAGCCTTATTCTCCTTGTGGTTACCTGCTTATTTACCAGGTAATAATAAGTGAAAACTAATCAAGGACTGAAGCAACAGACTCAACGAGAGCTTTAAATAAAAATGCTGTATCTTTGAAAAGCTGGGCCTGGCTGACATGAATCGTACATTAATGGGAAAGGATCCACAGACGAGGCTGATTATCTTTCTGCACATCTCTTTATTTACAATGCTGATTGCCATGGTTAACAAAACATTGAATGCTACCTGAATTGACTCATTGAAGTAACATAAGTAGGCCTACAGTATCACAGCGAGGTTGAACAGGTTGTTTGTGTGTGTTAGTCAGATGATCCAGTGTCCACATCAACACTATTGATAATTATCTAACCCCAGTGCATGTGGTGTACTATGGTCTTAGCCATGCTCTCACTAACCCGCATATTTTCTCTTTCTCCCTTTCCGGAGGCCCTGAGACTGTCGGTATGATCGAAGCGTTGGACCGTAACTGATGACACTCTGGCCTGACACCTGGACATACCTGGCCCAATCTCCCCTGGCCCCCCTCTACCTTCCTGTTGCTGCCTCCACTGGTTCTTTCTTTGTGGATGTATTATTAAACTATTTACTTTTACTATTTGCCAATGAAATGTATTTTGGTTTTGCTATCTATTTAGTGTTCAGTCTCTGGTATCAGTTTCATTGTTGGTCGATTTCCAATGGAGGTGGTGTTGTAATAAGTCATGTGAGTAAGGGGCGGAAGTTGGATACAATTTCAACATGGCTGCGCCGCGATGATTAAGAGTGCCTAGTTGCGCCTCACAAAAACAGCGGTTTACCTCTGTCCGACCAGTTTTTCAGAAATGTTGACGCTGGTGTGTTTTTAGCTAATGCCACAAATCCCCAGAGCAGATCTGAAATCAACACAGGACCCGAGACAGATATAAATTCGCGAAGACGCATCAATCCCGACTCATCACTGCGTTGACCAGGTAATCAATGACAAAAAGTAGCTTTGACTCACACAGCCACAAAGCTATTATGGACATATGTTACAAAGTATACGAGGGTCGGTATGATTACACTACTGGGCTGCTAGTTAGGGAATACAATTGTTACATATTATTAACTAGCTAGCGTACTGACATTGATGACTGACCAAATATGTTAGGTAGCTTTAGTTTTGTAGCTAGCTGGCCAGCTAACAAGGCGATTGGTAATTGTTTACGGTGCCACTGGTTGCTAGCAACAAGCTAACCAATCAACGTCCCATGACTATAGGGTCGGAATAGCTAGCTACATAATTTGCTGTCCAGCAATCACGTAACGATAGCCAGCTAACTTAACTAACGTTAACTACATGTCTACTTCTGCAACCTTACAAAAACAATGGAACCCTGCTGAAACTAGATCAAATTAATATAGTCAACCATAATTGAAAGAACATCCATTATTTCTTGCAATCACTGTGTGTGTGCGTGCGTGCGTGTAAACAGTCGGTGATATTATCTAGTTTAACTTGCTAAGTATTTTATTTAGCCATCTGTAAACAGACGATGCATTTTAACCCTCTACTCTAGACAGAGTTTTGTGGTTAATTATGCACAGTTTAGCTTGTTGTTTTGAAGAGGATGTTCGTGTATTAGCCTGCCTGTCAGCCCAACTTGACCCGACAGTCTGGTGACCAGCTGGAGTTCGTCTTTGTCTGACGTTAAAAAACACTTGAGGAAATGGGGAAAACTATACAGAAACCAGACTCAAGTCGTAACTCATGGTTCTATCTATGGTATCTTTTATTACATGGGTTTCCTCGTGTACTCTTTCTAAAAAAAGAGTCAATTCTTGCTGAAACAAATGCTGATACAAATGCACACTCAGTCTTAACACTGCGCACACAGACACACGCACATTCAGACACGTGCAGTCCATGTTCACATGACAGTAAGCTAGTTTCGTTGACTTACATCACAAGACTACATCGCTATACTCCCCCCTTCTCCCACATTATCTCTGACTGGCTTGTTCCCCTGGCTCTAAATGACATTACTTTCCCTTTAGCCAAATAACACAACCACACCACTCAAATTAGCTTTGGTTTTACAATGACACACTTTTGAAATGCAATTTGTGTGTCTGCCATTCATTTAGGTTTTTTTCCTCTTATTTCCCCTCTCCTTTATTTTTGCCAGAACTCTTTGCACATGACTTCAATTTAACTCAAGGTGCCTACTTTGTTGACCCAAAATGACCTCCTCGTCATTCTGTTTCCTTCCTTGATCTCTCCAGCAGCTGTGATGTCTCTAGCCGACCCCACCTCGGACACCACGCCCTTCTTCTCCGATGACAGCGAGGCAGAGGGTTCAGAAGAGCCTGGTGCGGGGCCTAGCCAGCGCCGGGAAGAAGAGCCAGCCAGCGGAGTGTCCAGCTTGAGAGCGGTGTTCACTGTTATTGTCCTGTGTTTCATCAACCTGCTCAACTACATGGACAGGTTCACTGTGGCTGGTATTGACAATCTAATGTTACACCAACATTTACCTAACCCAACGCTCACCTAACATTTCTTTAAAGGGGAGCTACATATCATAAGTGTTTAGAAATAGATCCTCACCTTTAAAGCCCCCAAACAGTCAATGTGATTCCCATGTAAAATAGCCTTATGTGTGACTTAAACATCAGTCATAATATTTTCCCCAGATTTGATTAGTATTTTTTTTTAAAGTAGTTTTTCTCTCATGTCAAACTACAAGGAGGTCTGATAGAGACTGAGTGGGCGGGGAGCTAGTCGGCTGTAGGCGGGGAGCTCACCTTGACTGGCGGTTCTTTTGAAAACGCCTATGTCAAGCAGTGTTGTAGTGAGATTATCTCAAACAAATTTGCTGACACACAAAGCAACTCAAACAACATTGAAATTGCATACAACATCCAATCCTGTCATACGTCATGGTTTCACTTTGGTTATTGTAAACAGCATCAATATAAATGTTGGCTATATAATTCATCTAGCTAGCCCGACTGGAATTGTCTGCACTGTTTATAAAGCTAGCTAGCTAATTCATCTTGGACAATTTCAGTTGAAACTTTACAGGGTGAGGTTTAGGCAGAGTTGCAAAGAAAAATACATATATCAGACTGGCAAATAAAAGATTAAGCTGGGCAAAAGAACAGACACTGGACAGAGGAACTCTGCCTAGAAGGCCAGCATCCCGGAGTCGCCTCTTCACTGTTGACGTTGAGAGTAGTGTTTTGAAGGGTACTATTTAATGAAGCTAACAGTAAAGGACTTGTGAGGCGTCAAACTAGACACTTTAATATACTTGTCCTCTTGCTCGGTTTTGCACCAGGGCCTCCCACTCCTCTTTCTATTCTGGTTAGAGACAGTTTGCGCTGTTCTGTGAAGGGACTAGTACACAGAGTTGTATCAGATCTTCAGTTTCTTGACAATGTCTCGCATGGAATAGCCTTAAATTCTCAACAAGAATAGACTGACGAGTTTCAGAAGAAAGTTCTTTGTTTCTAGCCATTTTAAGCTTGTAATTGAACCCACAAATGCTGATGCTCCAGATACTCAACTAGTCTAAAGAAGTCCAGTTTTATGCTGCTTTAATAGAACAACAATTTTCAGCTGTGCTAACATAATTGCAAAATGGTTTTCTAATGATCAATTAGCCTTTTAAAATGATAAACTTGGATTAGCTAACACAACGTGCCACTGGAACACAGGAGTGATGGTTGCTGATAATGGGCCTATGTAGATATTTCATTAAAAACCAGCCGTTTCCAGCTACAATAGTCATTTACAACATTAACAATGTCTACACTATATTTCTGATCAATTTGATGTTATTTTAATGGACAGAAAATGTGCTAAGTGACCCCAAACATTTGAACGGTCGTGTGTATATTATGATAATTTCACACAAAGAACAATCATGAATCTGTTTGCTACGGAAGCATATGCCACTCCTAAAAAGCATGTTGTATTAGACTATCATAACCACAAGATATTATTTGGATAAGTCATTTCTCATATGTTGTAAAACACAGCTTTGTCTCTGTCTTGTTTAGGTGTTCTGCCTGACATTGAGCAGTACTTTGGGATCAATGATGGGAAGTCAGGGCTGCTCCAAACAGTCTTCATTTGCAGCTACATGTTCCTGGCTCCTGTCTTTGGTTACCTGGGCGACAGGTACAACAGGAAGATGATCATGAGTGTGGGCATAGGCTTCTGGTCCATCGTGACACTCGCCAGCTCCTACACGCCCAAAGAAGTGAGGGACACTTCCTAACTATCATTTTCAGCAGGGGTTGGAGCCAAAATGATTTCCCAATCGTTTAGTTCTGAACATAATCATTATATTTTGGGTTCCGATCTACTTTTCCGACCAGCAAAATAAAACCGGGTTGAACCCTAAAAAAGTTACGGTTTATATCATTCCTTTCCGTATTTTTTTTTTTTTTTTTTTTTTTTTTTTTTTTTGCAGAGCAGCACCAGAAATTAGAAATAAAAACACGTCTTACCTTTTTGTAGTTAATAAATCCAATGTGAAACGTGACCTATAGTATCCTTAACTAGCATTGAAAAGGTTAACGTTACTCCATTATTCTTTTATTAAAAATCTCTTCTTTAAAAGAAATCCTTAAAAAAAAAAAATCTCTCCCTAATTTCCTGATTACCCTTGTAACGTCAGTTAGACTATGCTTCCGAGGGGCAGGTTGGCTATACACACCTGGGTTTCCGATTTAATTTTGTATTTTTTGTTGTTGAAATAGCAATAAATAACATTGTAGCTGGCCGAGATGTCTTTCATAGCCTACAGATGAATTCGCGCCTACTCCCTGCGCGCACGTGCGCCTGCTGCTGAGAGAAAGGGAGAGCCAGAGAGGTAGACCTACCGTAGGCGATCGCCTTTTGTTGGTAATTCATTGAATGCCACATAATAACCTGTTCATATTTACCCTATAAAGAGTGACTTAACTTACTTTTGATATTACCCTAATAAAGTTAAGCACCTATTGTGAAGGTGTGGTATGGCTATTATTAGGCTTAGCTACAGCAGGCCTATGAAGGCAGTGCGCACAGACACTGACTGAAAGTTGACCTTGAGATGAGGAATGTTTTAGGCCTTCCAGAGTTACTCCTATAATCGAATAATGTAATTCTATAAAATAGATTCGGATCGAAAATGAACGAATTAGCCTCCTGTACGCATATATCTGTATAGGGAGTTGTAGCCATTTGACTCTCTCTTTCTCCCGGTCTCTCTAGGGCTAAGCCTAAGCTTGGCTCCTTTAAATAATATAAATTCATATTTTTAAATATTTAAATATATTTATTTTTTAAATATATAAATTTTTTAAATATATAGTACTGTGAACACCTAGGTCTATATGCATGCAATGGCCAGATGCATCTATTGCTCAAATCTCCGACCCGTGAGGTAGACTACTATTGTTTCAGGAAAGTAAAAAATAATGGACTATAAAGTTTGGAATATGTCGAAACACAACAAATTGTTTTGTAATTTGTTTTAGGCAGTTTAAGGACATGTAACTGTGGGTGGTTTGGCCAATATTGCTTGTTTATTGATGGTGCTGACTGCGCCCAGTTGGAGATTTCTTTCTCTCGGATCCAAACCAGCATGTGCCTGTTTTCCTCAGTACTTTTCAGAATGGCTCCGATTGACCTTTGGTCCATTCGGAAGGGGTCTCCGTTTTTGTAAAATAAATGTATGCTTATTTGGTCGGGTGGGAAAGCCACCGATCCATTTCGGGATGAATCCAACTTTTTGGACATGTGAAGACCTCTAGTTCCAAAACCCGGTTCTCATACAGTGTATAGGAATTGACATCAAACTATCCGTCTGTGTGTGTGGCAACTCCTAAGCTCTCTCTGTCTGCCTGTCTGTCCTTGTGTGAAGAGATGTGAGCTAGAGTAAAGCTTGAGTACATTTTAAAGCTCCCGTCTCCACCGAATTATGTAAATTCGTCTTCAGTTTTAATGCTGCCCATTTTTTGAATAACCTGCATCTTGATTCCCTGGTGGCAGTTTGAGTTTAATGTTGAATATGTTAAATAAGAATGCCATTTTTAAATGTAAAAAATGGAGCAGTGGTCTTAGGCACTGCAACACAGTGTTTAAGGCATCACTACAAACCCGGGTTCGATCCCAGGCTGTGTCAGAACCGGCCATGACCGTGAGTCCCATAGTTCGCCCACAATTGGCCCAGCGTCGTCTGGGCTAGGGGAGAGTTTGGCCTGGGGGTCTTTACTTTGCTCATTGCGCTCTAGCGACTCCTTGTGGTGGGCTGGGCACCTGCAGGCTGACTTCGACTTTTAGTCCAGTTGAATGGTGTTTCCTCCGAAACATTGGTACTGCTGGCCTCCGGGTTAAGTGGGTGGGTGTTAAGAAGCGTGGTTTGGTGGGTCATGTTTCAGAGGACTCGACCTTCGCCTCTCCTGAGCCCTTTGGGGAGTTGCAGCGATAATACAAGATCGCAATTGGATATCAAGAAATTGGGGAGAGAAAGGGGGTTAAAAAAATATGTATTGTGTTGTTGAAAAATGTACCTGCATTTATTTTTTATTGTTTTAATATTTTTAATGTTTGTGTTGAATGTGTTGTCCTCAGGGCACCATTGAAAAATGAGCCCCTGGTCTCAATAGGTTCCCCTAATTTTAAATTAAAGTTAAATCTTAACCTGAAGGCATGTTCTTTTCTTCCCCCTCTCTCCTTCCTCCTCTCCCACATTCCTCCTGTCAGTATTTCTGGCTCCTGTTGTTGACGCGTGGCCTGGTGGGGGTTGGGGAGGCCAGTTACTCCACTATCGCCCCAACCATCATCGCTGACCTGTATATCAAGGAGAGGAGGACGCAGATGCTCTCTGTCTTCTATTTTGCCATTCCAGTGGGCAGGTGAGGTCATGGAACATAATAGAACATAGTAATGAATACATCTGTGTCCATCTTTGTTATCTGTCTTGGCTTATGTGATAGGAGGAGTGAAATGTGTGGTGAATGTTTGTTCCATTGTCCTTCCTTCCTCAGTGGTCTGGGCTACATCGTGGGGTCAAAGGTTGATGACTTGGCAGGGGACTGGCATTGGGCCCTGCGGGTGAGTTAACTAATCCCTGAGCTTTTGGATATTATACCTCTCAACACAAACGTTACTCTAAATACATGCACTCTCAACCATAAAGGGAATAATACTCTGTAATACAAACATGCATATAAGCATGGTGGTACCTTTCATCTGACTCTTAAATTCAATGTGTCCATGTTTTAGTTACATCAATTATGCCATTTAAAATGGTGTCGTCGTCCCCCAGGTGACTCCTGCATTAGGACTGGTAGCGGTGGTATTGCTGCTGTTCGTGGTGAAAGAGCCAAAGAGGGGTGCTATCGAGGCCCGACCGGAGCACACACTCCAAAGGACCAGCTGGCTGGGTGACATGAAGGCTCTTTGCAGGAAGTATGTCCTCCATCACAAGCCCAGTGTCAAATGATATCCCTCTGTAGAGCACTACCTTTGACCAGAGCTGAGTATCCTATCACATCCTATATTCTATATTGTGCACTACTTTTGACTGGAGTTGAGTCTGAAATGACACCCATGTTCCCTATAATAGTCCACTATGTTTTGACCATATCTCTATAGCTCTGTATTCATTTCACAATTCTAATGCAATCTTTGGTCCTATAGAATAGTTATCAAAACAATATCTTTGTGTGTGTCTGTGTGCAGCCCCAGCTTTGTGCTGTCTACGTTTGGCTTCACGGCAGTGGCCTTTGTGACTGGCTCCTTGGCACTCTGGGCCCCGGCCTTCCTCTTCAGAGCTGCTGTCTTCACCGAAGGGAGGCCCCCCTGCGTTAAGGGGCCATGCGACACCTCCGACAGGTAACACACAGACATCTGATAGGGAACACGCACACACACACAAACACCGACATCCAACAGGTGACACACAGGAAGTAGGCGCTGAACAATGACACTTTATAATCAGTCAGGATGTTAAGGTATCATCAGGATCACAGGATAAGATTGAATCAGCACAACATCGTTGCCACTACTACACTCGACTCCTGATGACTGCAACGGCTTGAGATGACCGTAGGAGTCAGTGAATAGAGAGCAGCAGTAGAGAATAGACATCAAACTTTTGCCTTAAAAGGAATCCAGTTTATCAGGAAATTGTCAAAACCTCACAAAAAAACCACACAGATGAGTCAGCAAGGGTAAACAAATGTCTCCCATGGAATTAATTGTTCTGAACCTTCTCTCACTCTCTCCCTTCCCAGCCTATACTTTGGCATCATCACAGTTGTGTCGGGGATCCTGGGCGTGGCCAGTGGTGCAGAGGTCAGTAGGAGACTGAGGTTGAGGACGCCGAGGGCTGACCCCCTGGTGTGTGCTCTAGGACTCCTCCTCTCAGCTCCCTTCCTCTACCTCGCCATCGTCTTCGCTCAGGCCAGCCCCATCGCCACATACGTAAGTCAACACCCATCTCTCTCTCTGTGTGGCCGTGTCTGAATACTTGCGTTCTCAATAGTAGGCATTTTGGGTATGGACAATTCCACTTAGATTTGAGTTGCCTTTTATTGTCCCCAGTACAAGGTGTAATTAACATGCTGTTTATTCAGCTTATTCATATGCCACACCAGTGAGGTGGGTGGATTATCTAGGCAAAGGAGAAATGCTCATTAACAGCTATGTAAACAAATTTGTGCACCAAATTTGAGAGATACGCTTTTTGCACGTCGGGAACATTTCTGGGATCTTTTATTTCAGCTGATGAAACATGGGACAAGCACTTTAAATGTTGCGTTTATATTTCTGTTCAGTGTACATGCTTTACTTTCTCAGACAATTAGCTTTCATTTGGACACCTAATCTGATATTCTCCTAGGAACTTCTCGTTGGTCCTTTTACCTGGAAATGACCATGTGCTAAGATAGAATGTTTTATAGTAGGTGAAATTTAGAAAATCTAGTTTGGTTTAAACGTCAGGGGTGTTATACTCATTTCGGCTTTGATCTAGTAGAATTTGCGACACTATTGAGGGAGAGAATCGCTAGTGTTTGACAACAGCTGATACTCAGATATAGTGCCAAAATAAACGAATGGCTGTAATCAATTCTTATTTACCATGATGGCCTACCCCCATAAAACCTGACCCGGACGACGCTGGTCCAATTGTGCACCGCCCTATGGGACTCCCGATCACGGCCGGTTGTGATACAGCCCGGGATCGAATCAGGGTCTGTAGTGATGCCTCTAGCACTGAGATGCAGTGCCTCAGACCACAGCGCCACTTGGGAGCATGTGTTGCTATCGGCATTCGATTTTACTGAACAGGACGTAAATAGAATGTAGTATGATTAGTACACAGTATGCAGTTTTAGTAAGACAGGTTTTGGACACAGCCCCTGTCTTTCTCTCACACACGTGCACATGCTTTCCTCTCTGTTGCCGTTGTATCCCAAGTGTATGGTAATAGTAATGGTGGTCTAACCAGTTTTTTTTGTGTGATCAGGTGTTTATCTTCCTGGGAGAGACCTTCCTGTCTATGAACTGGGCCATCGTAGCGGACATCCTGCTGGTGAGTTCAGATGCATAACAATCCCCTATCTAAACGCAAGGCGGTTGTACCCTATTCAATCAATGTCCATATACAGATGTTTCTCGTCAAATTAGTGTGATCTGTATAGAGCCCTGCTTCCCAACTCCAGTCCTCGAGTACCCCCAACAGTACACATTTTTGTTGAAGCCCCAGACAAAACTCACCTGGTGTGCATGTCCGGGGCTAATAATGTGTCCTAGCTGGATAATATGGAATCAGTTTCTGTTGAGGAATTTAGATCATGCCAAGACAGTGTAACTTTTTAGTGCACGTGTTTGACCTTCCAACCTCAAGGTTACTTTTGTATTGTGCCGATTTTATAAGATATGAAAAAACGTTTGCTAATTATCTTCTACCTCCCCTCTATCTCCCCCCACCCTTCCTCCATCTTTCTCAGTACGTGGTGGTCCCCACGCGTCGCTCCACGGCTGAGGCCTTCCAGATCGTTCTCTCTCACCTGCTTGGAGATGCTGGGAGTCCTTATCTCATAGGCGTGGTATGTCTCGTGATTGTTATCACACACACACACATACTACCGTTCAAAAGCTGGGGAGTACACAGCATTGTACCAGATCTTCAGTTTCTTGTCAATTTCTCGCATTGAATAGCCTTCATTTCTCAGAACAAGAATAGACTGATGAGTTTCAGAAGAAAGTTATTTGTTTCTGGCAGTTTTGAGCCTGTAATCGAACCCACAAATGCTGATGCTCCAGATACTCAACTAGTCTAAAGAAGGCCAGTTTTATTGCTTCTTTAATCAGCAAAACAGTTTTCAGCTATGCTAACATAATTGCAAATGGGTTTTCTAATGATCAATTAGCCTTTTAAAATAATAAACTTGGATTAGCTAACACAACGTGCCATTGGAACACAGGAGTGATGGTTGCTGATAATGGGCCTATGTATATATTCCATAAAAAATCTGACGTTTCCAGCTACAATAGTCATTTACAACATTAACAATGTCTACACTGTATTTCTGATCAATTTGATGTTATTTTAATTGACATGTGCTTTTCTTTCAAAAACAAGGACATTTCTAAGTGACCCCAAACTTTTGAAAGGATATATATATCACACGTGCATACCTACACATTTGATACACACACACTTGTCTAAAGAAACAGAGTACGATCCTCATTTACTGTGTAACATCTCTTCCTCCATCCATCAGGTGTCAGACTCTCTGAAGCAGACTGACTCGTATCTATGGCAGTTCCGCTCCCTGCAGCTCTCCCTCCTCACCTGCTCTTTTGTGGCAGTTGGGGGCGGGGCTTTCTTCCTGGCTACCGCCCTCTTCATCGAGAAGGACCGCCAACGTGCCACAAACTACGCACCCTCAGGTGAGAGGCTAAACTTGGAGCTACGTTTTTTGCGCATGAGCCTCAGGTGAAGCCATGAATGCATTCAAAGTAGTCAAATTCAATGAGGGGCCTTTTTTAAAAAAAATCTTATTTTACCAGGTAAGTTGACTGAACACCTTTTCATTTACAGCAATGACCTGGGGAATAGTTCTAGGGGATGAATGAGCCAATTGAAAGCTGGGAATGATTTGGTGGCCATGATTGTATGAGGTCCAGATTGGGAATTTAGCCAGGACACCAGGGTTTACAACCCTACAGTAAGTACCATGGGATCTTTACTGACCATAGGGAGTCGGGACACCCATTTAGTGTCCCATCTGAAAAATGGCACCCTACGTAGGGCAATGTCCCCAATCACTGCATTAGGGCATTATATTTTTTTTAGACCAGAGGAAAGTGTGCCTCCTACTGGCCCACCAACACCACTCCCAGCAGCATCTGGTCTCCCATAACAGGGCCGACCAGGGCTAACCACGCTTAGCTTCAGAGGCAAGCCTGCAGTGGGCTGCAGGCCCAACACTGTTGCTCCTGCTACCTACAGATATGTGAGAGTGAGCATTGAGAGACTAACAATAGTTGAAAGCAACTACAGATGAGACCGGTCGTGATGAGTCTACAGACCACATGTGATGTTAGCAGAGAGAGGCTAGAAACAGTTACAAGAAACTGCCAGGGCACATTCTGCTCATCCTGATAATCAATATACAATGCTTTAATTGTACTGCATGTTCTTTCCTTGACAGATGATGAACCAATTGTTGTACCCAAGAGCGGCAGGTCCACGAGGGTGCCAGTGTCCAGTGTTTTGATTTGAGGAGATAAAAGGGGCTTTGGAGGCTTCTGTGGAAGATGCTGCACCCTGATTGGTCCCTATTTGTGACCAATCGTGCAGCAGTGTTTTTACGACTAGGGTCTTTGATTGGACAATGCCCTATGCAGAGACTTTTATTTATTATTTGTAACATTTGATGTGATATGGTTTTTAATACCTTTATCTGCTGAGGAACATGGCAGAGTCAGAGCTGCCAAACCTTCCGCTCATAATTTCCTGGTGTTTTTTTGTAGTCACCAACAAGATATTCCACTTCTGATTGGCGTCACATATTGGCATGACAATATGAGACATAGGGACTTATGAGAGATGTATGCAGACTAGTAAACAGGAAGTCAAAGAGCCACATCAATGGAAGGCTAACCTCTGTGGCTGGAAGAGGTGACCAGATCGAAGAAAGAGGGAGCTTTAGAGGTGAAGCAACTTCTTTACCTGAGGGAAGGAAGGAAGCAGAAAAGCCTTTTTTGCATTCTGATGCGTGCGCCCCCGTTATATGTCCTGTTGAAGCCAATGTGTCACAGATAGGGGTGTCACTCTTAGACAGACACTCATCCTTTACTCCACAGGGACTATATCTCGACGGTAGAGACCTCTGGAAAACCGTCAGGATATTTTTCACCCAGCGCTCTGAGTGGTAACCACTACATCCCTACTACTGCTGCTGTGCTTATTGCTTGGGTCTGAAACACAGAGCTCTGATTGGCCACGGAATAACTACGCCCGGCCCATTTCAAAGCCATTCCAACCAGTGCTGTCATCCTCCCGTCAACAAACTAAGACTGTAAATATGATGCTTGTCCGTTCAGTGTAACCACATACTACATACAGTATCAGACTGAGAAAAGGGAGTTTGCAGGCACAGGCCAGTGGTAACCGCATTGGACTTCAGACCCACCGATCAGTTGTTGCATTTTTAACAGATTAAGCCTAATCATGCTTGTTCTGTTTTTAAACACGTTTGGTATATTATAATAATAATAATAATATCACTAGATTTGTCCCTCAGCGACCTAGAACGTGGTGGAGGGACAAATGTATGTTTCAGACCGGTCCAGAAGGTAGTCTATGGTTTAAGACCTTTTTATTTTCTTATTGTTTTTTTATTGGTAATTACTGGTGTTTTTAGGGAATGATCTTGGGAGGTCAGGTGCACTTCGGGTTTTTTGACCTCCTATAGAGGCACTGATGTCACAACGACCAGGAGATCAAATCAGGTCAATTACAGAGTGTACATTTCTTAGTTGTCTGAGGAAAATGAATATCCCTTTTTTAATGAAGGCGATTGTTACTTTCTTTAAAAAAAAAAGAAGGGTTATTTTGGAAAGTGGATCCTTAAAATAATTAGTTAAAGTTGCTAGTTGTTAACCTGATTTTAATTTGATGTAACCTTTCGTTGAAACATTAAACGCTGAGAATGAACCGTTGATGAGATGACTCCTGGAATGATTTCGCTTATGTATCTGCGCAGATGTCACTTAGTGCTTTGCAGAGGTGATAAATGTGTGTCTTTGACGCTTGGATCCTGTAAGCCCATAGCCACGCTTTAATGAAGGGTTGTATACTCTGCTGCACAAATACACCAAGTGCAGCTGTAACCTCTCATTCAGCCTTTCTACACCTTTCCCTCTCTTGTCTCTTCTGACCTCCCTCTCACTTATTCAGGAATTCCTCCTCCCTTGTTTTTTTTCAGTTCTCTACAGTCTCTCTCTTTGCTGGAGAGTGAGAGAGGAGCTCACGGCTTCCTTCTGTTGGTGTGGTTTCCTGGGGGAGCGAGGTAAAGCAAGTCGCTTGTACAACGTTCACACTATTCAATCGGAACGCTGCTGTGAAACTGTGTCCAGAGCAGTTTGACATTTCTGAGTTCTTCTGAGAACTAGCGTCTTCTCAGAGGCTCTGGCAGTTAAACCAGGATGGTAAGCACTAAACGCTACCACAGAGGCACCCGGCAGCCATTTTATAAGTGTGGGTGCCATGCCAACCAGCTTTTCTGATGGCGGACTGCTAGAGGAGCATCTATAGTGGTGGAAACATTTCCCCTAAAATGATTCTGGAGAGAATAATATTGACTACACTGATGAAGATGAAAACACACACAGTGCTATAGGAGGCACCTGTCATGATTTGCCATTCCATGTCTGTCATACACTTTATCTAACTGACATTTGAGTTGACTTTCAGATTCTACATCCCTGACTCAAAAATAATGCATTATTACTGACAGCTCAAGTATTAGTTGACTGTAACTGATTATTGACTCGCATGGACCAAATGATAGCCAAGCGTCAATGTTGGCCACTTCTTATGCTGTTATCACTGTTCCCTCTACAGCATAAACATTAGTCCAAATACAGACCCTTTGGGTACCCCGTCGTGGGATTTTGATTTAGATCTATAGGATGGTACATATTTTGAACCATGAACTGAACATTTGTCAGTCCCTGTATTTTAATGTGCCTTTCAGGTCTCTCCGAGAAAGGTAGCGAGAAGGAGGCGATAAGATCAGAGGTACGGTGGTGGGGAGAGGTGATCTGAAACAACATTGTGAGAATGCTAGAAAAAAGACACATTGGGGGAGGCTGAGATGACAGCAGGGTAGGAGAGTTGATGAGAAGAGTGAGGGAGGAAGGGAAGGAGGAGGCGACTGAACAGGTCATGCAGACCAAAAGGTGCATCGAGGAAGGCACCGATGTCAAGCTGCTATAGTCAAGGTTCCTTACAATTAACTGAAAGGGAGGGAAAACTCGAGTGAACAAAAAGAACAGCTAGGAAGAGTTACATGTGGTAGGATAGGGATTTGAGCAACAGATAGAAGATCAGATGCATCCAAAATGGTGCATCTCAGTGTAGCTGACGACTGAGCTGGTCTGGGGATTGGATTGGGGTCAACTCGGCCCGGAACTCAACCTCCGGTTTAGAACCAGTTTCATTGACCACCTGGCAGATCATCAGCAACCTACGACCTAACGCTCTGTTGGAAATCTACACAACACGTGCTGGTAAGAACTCCCTCCACTGATTGACTCCTACTTTATGCCTAGTTTCTTAACCTCTAGGTTAGTAGAGAATAAGCTAGAAGTGAAGAAGTAACTGGTTGATTTATTCACCTGGGTTGGGGTCAACCAGAAAGTAAACCAAATTCCAAATTTTCCCCAGTGAAAAGTATTGGAGTTTCAGTGTACTACTGGAATTGACCCCATCCCTGGTACTCAACAATGTTGATTAACCCACTATGAATTCAGAATGGAGACATGTTCACAATGTTATAGATATAAATTACTTTATGACTGAATCTGAATGTTCTTCAACGTCATGGCCACCTGCACAGGGCCCAGGTTTTCTGAACTCCTCAGGTTCAGCAGCTCTGTACTTTACCACCTAACTGGGTCTGAGCTAGCTCTTCAGATCAGCCGTCCCTCGCTCCCCCTCTCTCTCCCTCAAATCTAGACCAGTCTGAATTTGGCCGAAAAGTCACCCTCCTCATGGCTCTCTCCAGGAGGAGTGTCGTGACACAAAATAGACACCATTTGTCACAATGATGGGCCCTTTTGAGTTCAACTCACTACCTATTAAAAGGTTTGGAGGGAGCAAGGTTCTGCAAATTAGTAAATGCCAGCCCTATGGTACCACACCGTAGTGTCATTGTAGTCGTGTCTGTTCTTGAGGTAGTCTTATTTTATGTGTCAGTTTTGCATGGAGTTTTATGTGCCACGTTACTGTAGATATTAGGTGACATACAGAAAGGTGTGTGATTTACACATACAATGTGTTAAGAGTGTGCTGGTATTGTCTAACTTTTTTAAATGCAGGAAATCCATTTCCTGACGTTAGGAAGCTGAACTGAACCGCTGATAGTGATAGTTAGCAAGAAAGTTAGAGACAGCGTGTGTGAAATGGAGAATCAAAAACCACAAGGAAGGAAAATGACATGATGATTTAACAATGACAACCACATTCCTATTCAGAGGTGATATTTCAAAAAATATATATATTTTAACGTTAGGGGCCATTATTTTGTCTTGCACAACAACAAAAAACAATAAATTGAGAATCTCCATTTAACTTGCTTCTTAGTCCAAGACTAGTCTTAAACTGGGTCAGAGAAGACCGCATAATGCTTTAATAGTGTCGTGTCAAAAGTGTCATCTAACTGGATGAGTTTGTGTTATTCCTGCAGACAGTGATGGAGGTGTCTGTGCAGCTGTATGCGTTGCTGCTGAGTGGAGCGGTCGCCCTGTCACTCATCCTGTTGACTGGCCTGTGTCTCAGCTGCAGAAGACACAACCTGCCTAGTAATGCCAAGGCTTCGTTACTGTACCTTTTTTGAGGGAATCAATAAAGTTGTATTGAATTAAAATGGGCTCTGTGGTAAATGTTGTCGCTGTGAATGAAAGTGTTCTTCTCAGTCAGCTTAACTGGTAAAAAAAAGGGTTAAATGTCAATAATTAGACATTTAAAAAACTAATTTAACGAAATTCATTTTCTTTCTCCTCAGCGTCCATTCGGCAGCATTACAGTGAGGATTACACTCAGCAGTAAGCACTTTTTCATTAAACAACGTTTCAGTGCCTATTAATAAAAATGAAACCAAATATTCAAAAGTTTGTGTGGCATTTGTAATATATGTCTGTTGCACTGTGTAAGTGTACCAGATGAGAGAAACCAGAAGTGCGCCTGAATGTTTGCACAGATCTCCAATTGATATCCGTGCATGTACAAACCTCTACCAACGCTCTGATTTCTTCCCCACTCAGCACCCTAGGATTTGGCTTGGCCCACCCACCATGTGAGTATGTGTGTGATGACTAAAGTTCTACCCAAATCTTTTCATGAAACGTCTTCAGAAAAATGAATGATGATGAACCTTCGTCCTCAGACAGCCCCTCTGCTGCCACAAGCTGGGGTTCTCCCCCTTCCAGCCTTCTTTCACCCATGTGAGCTACTACACACACACACACACACACACACACACACACACACACACACACACACACACACACACACACACAATGACTCATATAACCCGTCAAGTGAAATGTACCTGCCTTTCAATCCAACAGTTCACCACAGATCGTTCTGAGACCGAACTCTGTCACACCGACTGAAAATGGTGAGATGTCTCGCTCTTCCTCTACATCAGATGCCTATTTTCTCCACTTGTTTTCTTCCTCCTTCCGCCGCTATCTCTAACGTCACAGTTCAGTTCCTTCTTTAATAGTTTGCTTTTTTTCTTGCAGAGAGTAATGACGGCTATGAGAGTCCAAGTGATGGTAATGTGAACGTTAAATATCCTACCATGTTCAATAACACTGATCGCCTCAAACGTGTGTGTAGAGTAACGGCTGAAAAAGTTTTTGAAAAATGGCACATTGCTTCTTAGGTGAAAATGTGTGTTTTATTGTCACATACACCAAATAGGTGCAGGGAAATGCATTGTTTTACAGGGTCAGCTATATGGAGCCAGGGTTAAGTGTCTTGCTCAAGGGCATATCGACACATTTTTCACCTTGTTGGCTTGGGTGTTTGAACCAGCAACCTTTTGGTTGCGGGCCCAATGCTCTAACTGCTAGGCTACTGTACCTGCCTACATGTGCACCTACTCTCATTCATTCAGATATTTGGACATTTAACCATTCATACAGTGCCTTCGGAAAGTATTCAGACCCCTTGACTTTTTCCACATTTTAAGTTTTCAGTCTTATTCTAAAATTGATTAAATTGTTTTTCCCCCATCAATCTACATACAATACCCCATAATGAAAAAGCATTTAAATATGTATTCCGACCCTTTACTCAGTACTTTGTTGAAGCACCTTTTGCAGCGATTACAGCCTCGAGGCTTCTTGGGTATGACACTACAAGCTTGGCACACCTGTATTTTGGGAGTTTCTCCCATTCTTCTCTGCAGATCCTCTAAAGCTGTGACTGGTTGGATGAGGAGCGTTGCTGCACAGCTATTTTCAGGTCTCTCCAGAGATGTTAGATTGGGTTGAAATCTGGGTTCTGGCTGGGCCACTCAAGGACATTCAGAGACTTGTCCCGAAGCCACTCCTGCGTTGTCTTGGCTGTGTGCTTAGGGTCGTTGTCCTCTTGGAAGGTGAACCTTCGCCCCCAGTCTGAGGTCCTGAGCGCTCTGGAGCAGGTTTTCATCAAGGATCTCTGTACTTTGCTCCATTCATCTTTGCCTAGATCCTGCTAGTCTCCCAGTCCCTGCCGCTGAAAAACATCCCCACAGAATGGTGCTGCCACCTCCATGCTTCACCATAGGGAATGGTGCCAGATTTTCTCCAGACGTGATGTTTGACATGCAGGCCAAAGAGTTCAATCTTGGTTTCATCAGACCAGGGTATTGTGTTTTTCATGGTTTGAGAGTCCTTTTGGCAAACTCCAAGCAGCCTGTCATGTGCCTTTTACTGAGGAGTGGCCTGATTGGTGGAATGCTGCAGAGATGGTTGTCATTCTGGAAGGTTCTCCTATCTCTACAGAGGAACTCTAGAGCTCTGTCATTGACCATCGGGTTCTTGGTCACCTCCCTGACCAAGACCTTTTTCCCCTGATTGCTCAGTTTGGCTGGGCGACCAGCTCTAGGACGCCTTTTGGTGGTTCCAAACTTCTTCCATTTAAGAATGATGGAAGCCACTGTGTTCTTGGGGACCTTCAATGCTACAGAAATGTTTTGGAACCCTTCCCCAGATCTGTGCCTCGACACAATCCTGTCTCTGAGCTCTACGGACAATTCCTTTGTCCTCATGGGTTGGTTTTTGCTCTGACATGCACTGTGAACTGTGGGACCTTATATAGACAAGTGTGAGCCTTTCAAAATCATGTCCAATCAATTGAATTTATCACAGGTGGACTCCGAGATGTAGAAACATCAATGGAAACAGGATTCACCTGAGTCTTTTGAGTCTTATAGCAAAGGGACTTATAGCAAAGGGACTGAATACTTATGCAAATAAGGTATTTCTGTTTTTTTAATACATTTGCAAAAATGTCTATAAACCTGTTTTTTCGCTTTGTCTTTATGGGGTACTGTGTGTAGATTGCTGAGCATATTTTTCTATTTAATCCATTTTAGAATAAGGCTGTAATGTAACAAAATGGAAAAAGTCAAGGGGTCTGAATACTTTCCAAAGGCACGTTACTCTCTGACATTATTGATTGACAGCCGTGTGTGTGTGTCTCTCCTATCTTTGTTCTATAGAGTATGTCAACGAGGACAGCTATGAACAAGGATCAGGCTACCTGTGAGTATTAATTTAATTTAAACAAATTACATTGAGTATACCAAACATTAGGAAGACCTTCCATATATTGAGTTGAAACCCCCGCCTTTTCCTTCAGAAGAGCCTCAATTCATTGGGGCATGGACTCTACAAGGTGTTGAAAGTGTTCCACAAGGATACTGGCCCATGTTGACTCCAATGCTTCCTACAGATTGTGTCAAGTTGTCTGGATGTTCTTTGGGTGGGTGATCATTCTTGAATCACACAACTGTTGAGTGTGAAAAATCCAGCAGCATTGCAGTTCTTGACAGAAACAGGTGTGCCTGGCACCTACTACCATTCTCCATTCGAAATGGCACTTAAATATTTTGTCTTTCCCATTCACCCTCTGAATGGCACTCATACACAATCCATGTCTCAGTTGGCTCAAGGCTTAAAAATCCTTCTTTAACCTGTCTCTCCCCTTCATCTACACTGATTTGAATTGGATTTAACAAGTGACATCAATAAGGAATCATGGAATTCTCCTGGATTCACCTGGTCAGTCTGTCATGGAAAGAGCAGGTGCTCTTAATGTTTTTTTATACTCTGTGTATACTGTATGTCAGTGCCTCACTGTGAATGTTACACTTTGCATTTCCAGGACTTCCTGGGAAAAAAAGTGGCAATTGTTACTGTGTAGACTGTCGTCTGTAGCTATAGAGTACTGGAGTCTCTTGGGTTTTGCGTAACCTCTCTCTCGCTCCTTTATAGAATGGTGTTACCATCAGTTCTTCCTGGGACTGGGTCTCTGCGTCATTCCAACCAATGTCTAAGCTCCCAAAGCACAGGTAGGTTAACGTAGGATGGAGAGATGACTGAAAATGACTCATTACTATAGCCCTATTCGGACGGGATACATTTTAATGGGGGAGCTCAGGTAATGTGCACATAATTACAAGCCCAAATCACCACATCCGTAATTTGGTAAAACTAATCCTGTCCAAATAGTCCACTGGAAAAATTGACATTCTGTGGTAATGATTACATAGCTGACGTTCTATAGTAATACTAGTCCCGTGCGAATAATCTGTAATTTTAGTCCCATCTGAATCTGCCATGTCAGTAATTTTTACCTGGCAGGAAGTTTATTGTCCCAGCCCTAAAAACGTCCTGTTTTTTGGCAGACTCACGGGTCATCTCTGTGTTTTTGAGGGATATTACAGAGTTTTTAACAGGTGCTGCAACTAGTTTGGGTAAGAACACGGGAACAAGTTCATGCTTAACAAAGTGCTATGCACGTAGCCCACAGGTGAAGGATCTGTTTTGTCACATCAACTTTCCTAGTGCCATACTTCTCTTTTTAAAAGATGGAGTGGACGATATTGTCAATGGATTAATCATTTGCCAAATATGTCCGGTAATTAAATGTCTGCATAGGTTACAGTTCATGGTTCTTATTGCTATATGCATTAATATTTTTAACTTTCTCCGAACTGAAGGCCATTAGGTCCGTATTAAACTATTCCTAGACGTGAAATATCTTTGTCTAGCAGAGCCTTCAGACTACCGTCACAATGGTCCATTTTGAATGGGAGGGGGGAATAATTACAGGGGCAGTTTGGTAACGTCCGAAACGTCTACTGGAAAAAATGGACATGCTGGGGTAATGGTTACATAATCAGTGGTGTAAAGTACTTAAGTAAAATTACTTTAAAGTACCACTCAAGTTGTTTTTGGGGGTATCTGTACTTTACTATTTTATATTTTTGACAACTTTTACTTCATTCCAAAATAAAATGATTTAACTTTTTACTCCATACATTTTCCCTGACACACAAAAGTACTCGTTACATTTTGAATGCCTAACATTCATCAAAATTGTCCAATTCACACACTTATCAAGAGAACATCCCAACTGCCTCTGATCTGGCGGACTCACTAAACACACGTGCTTCATTTGTAAATGATGTTGGAGTGTGGCCCATGCTATGCAAAATTAAAAAATAAATTGGTGCTGCCTGGTTTGCTTTTATAAAGAATTTGGAAGAATTTCTACTTTTACACTTAAGTATATTTTAGCAATTATATTTACTTTTGATACTTAAGTATAGTTCAAATCAAATAATTTGAGACTTTTACTCAAGTACTATTTTACTGGGTGACTTTTACTTGAGCGATTTTCTATTTACTTTTACTGAAGTATGACAATGTATACTTTTTCCACATAAATGACATTCTATAGTAATACTAGTCCCGTGCGAATAGGACTTCAAGGACAATTGAACACATGGATATTACAAAATACATACACAATAAAAACATTTCAGTTAATCACAAGTCTAATTCATGACAGTATGTAGATTGAGTTTTTGTTGATTTAGGGCTGTATTCAAACCTTATGGCAGAAGTTCAGCTTTACAGCGTGATTGAAATGTAAATGCTATGTTCCCGCTTTGGCAAAAACTGCATTCAAGGTGAACGCTTCAAATGACCTTAACATTTCTAGTGAATCTGGAACGCTTCAGCAGCTTGAATAGAGCACTCATTTGCATGGATATGTTGCGAGCAGCAGCATATTTATTTCCTCATTCCAGTTTTTGTGAAGCACATGTACAGACCATTTATACAGCGGTTTAGAAATCAGGAAAAGGCATCTTGATTGGCCACGAAATATTACTAATAAAATGCTGTCTGGAGTGTAGCCTAGTGGTTAGAGCATTGGACTAATGCATTAACCGAAAGATTGCAAGTTCAAATCCCCGAGCTGACAAGGTACAAAATCTGTCGTTCTGCCCTTGAACAGGCAGTTAACCCACTGTTCCTAGGCCGTCATTGAAAATAAGAATTTGTTCTTAACTGACTTGCCTAGTTAAATAAAGGTAAAAAATAATAAAAAATATAAAATCACATCGCATTCATATGATATGTCAATGTGGAAGCAGACGAGGACAAAGAGCAGGGTGAGTGATGCAATAGAAATCCGTCGTCTAGGTTTATCAGTATAAACATCACAATGGTTTTAGACTGGAGTGTACATATACAGTACATACCTCAATCCTGTGTCTTTTTGTGTGTTCACAGAAAACAGTGGCGCGGTTATGAAAATCAATATGAATGTCGACGTGGGAAAGAGTGATGACGGCAGCAACGACTATGTCAATACTATAGGTATGGCCCACGTTGGCACATTGAATAGGATCTAACTTTTCAGGGATGTTCCTGATTTAAATCGGGAATCCCTGCTTTTTTGACAGTTGTAATAACCCATGGAACTCTTTATGCCTTGGAAGGAGTGAGCTCTTTAAAACTGATAATTAACCCGGATTGTCATCCCTGTGTTTTCGAGCGATATTAGAGAGTTTAAGGTGCTGCACCCAGTGTGGGTATGAACATGGGAACAAATTGATGCTTAAAGCGAACCCAGGTTTTTAGAAATTTTAGAGACAGGATTGTGTCGAGGCACAGATCTGGGGAAGGGTACCAAAGAAATTATGTAGCATTGAAGGTCCCCAAGAACACAGTGGCTTCCATCATTCTTAAATGGAAGGAATTTAGAACCCCCAAGACTCTTCCTAGAGCTGTCCGTCCAGCCAAACTGAGCAATCGGGAGAAAAGGGGCTTGGTCAAGGAGGTGACCAAGAACCTGATGGTCACACTGGCAGAACTCTAGAGTTCCTCTGTGGAGATGGGAGAACCTTCCAGAAGGACAACCATCTCTGCAGCACTCCACCAATCAGGCTTTTATGGTGGAGTGTCCAGACGGAAGCATCTCCTCAGTAAAAGGCACTTGACAGGCAGCTTGGAGTTTGCCAAAAGCACGTAAAGGACTCTCAGACCATGAGAAACAAGTTACTCTGGTCTGATAAAACCAAGATTGAATTCTTTAGCCTGAATGCCAAGGGTCACGTCTGGAGGAAACCAGGCAGCGCTCATCACTTGGGCAATACCATCCCTACGGTGAAGCATGGTGGTGGCAGCATCATGCTGTGGGGATGTTTTTCAGTGGCAGGGACTGGGAGACTAGTCAGGATTGAGGCAAAGATGAACGGAGCAAAGTACAGAGAGATCCTTGATGAAAACCTGCTCCAGAGCACTCAGGACCTCAGACTGGGGTGAAGGTTCACCTTCCAATAGGACAACGACCCAAAGCACACAGCCAAGACAACGCAGGTGTGGCTTCGGGACAAGTCTCAATGTCCTTGAGTGGCCTAGCCAGAGCCTGGACCTGAACCCGATCAAACATCTCTGGAGAGAGACCTGAAAATAGCTGTGCAGCAACGCTCCCCATCCAACCTGACAGAGCTTGAGAGGAGTAATCGCTGCCAAAGTACTGGGTCTGAATACTTACGTAAATGTGATATTTAAATGTTTTGTTTTTAATACATTTGCAAAATGTTCTAATAACCAGATTCTGCTCTGTCATTATGGGATATTGTGTGTCGATTGATGGGGGGGGGGGACTATTTCATCCATGTTAGAATAAGGCTGTAACGTAACAAAATGTGGAAAAAGTGAAGGTCTGAATACAATTTCGAATGCACTCTATAACTCAATCCTGTTTGTGTTCTCACAGAAAACAGTGGCAAGGAGGGCAATATGAATGTTGACGTGGGAAAGAGTGATGACAGTGATGAAGGCAGCAACGACTATGTCAATACTAAAGGTATGGCCTACATTGGCACATTGAATAGAATCCAACTTTTTAGGGATGTTCCTGATTTAAATCAAGAATCCCTGCTTTTTTTGGACAGTTTTAATAACCCATGGAACTCTTTATGCCTTGGAAGGAGTGAGCTCTTTATAAACGGATTACTTTATTACTAACCTGGATCGTCATCCCTGTGTTTTGAGCAACATTAGAGTTTTAACAGGTGCTGCACCTAGTTTGGGTAAGAACATGGGAACAAGTTCATGCTTACAACAAAGTGCTATGCACATAGCCCACAGGTGAAGGATCTGTTTTGTCACATATCAACCTTCCTAGTGCCATACTTCTCTTTTTAAAAGATAACGTAGACAGTATTGTGCCAATGAATTGATAAATTGGCAACTATGTCAGGTAATTAAATGTCTGCATAGGTTACAGTTCATGGTTCTTATTGATATGCATTAATAGTTAGACTTTCTCCAAACTGAAGGCCATTAGGTCCGTATTAAACTATCCCTAGATGTGAAATATCTTCATGTCTAGCAGAGCCTTCAGACTACCGTCATAATGGTCAGTTTTGAATGAGGGGGGAAAAAGAATTACAGGGGCAGTTTGGTAAAACTAATCCAGTCCGAATTGTCCAATGGAAACACTGAAATTCTGGGGAAATAATTACATAACCAATAATAACCAGTAATACTAGTCCCTTGCGAATAGGGCTTTTGTGACATCTTGTGGTCTTTTTCTTCTTTTTCTTTTTTTTAATTGATATCCAAATAACACTTAAACACATGGATATTACAATATATAAAAATAAATATTCAGTTTAAGTGATAAGTGAAATGCATGACAATACAGTGCCTTCGGAAAGTATTTAGACCCCTTGACTTTTTCCACATTTTGTTACAGCATTCTAAAATTGATTAAATGGTGTTTTTTCCTCATCAATCTACACACAATACTCAATAATGACAAAGCAAAAACAGGTTTTAGGATTTTTTGCTAAATTATAAAAACAAATCTTATACTTTTGTAAAATCCCTTTACTCAGTACTTTGTTGAAACGCCTTTGGCAGCGATTACAGCCTCGAGTCTTCTTGGATATGATGCTACAAGCTTGGCACACCTGTATTTGGGGAGTTTCTCCCATGCTTCTCTGCAGATCCTCTCAAGCTCTGTCAGGGTGGATGGGGAGCGTCGCTGCACAGCTATTTTCAGTTCTCCAGAGATGTTAGATCTTGATGAAGTTCACAGAGGAACTCTGTCAGTGACCATCGGGTTCTTGGTCACCTCCGTGACCAAGATCCTTCTCCCCAATTGCTCCGTTTGGCTGGGCAGCCAGCTCTAGGAAGAGTCTTGGTGGTTCTAAACTTCTTCCATTTAAGAATGGTGGAGGTCACTGTGTTCTTGGGTGACCTTCAATGCTGCAGAATTTTTTTGTTACCCTTCCCTAGATCTGTGCCTCGACACAATCCTGTCTCGGAGCTCTACTGACAATTCCTTCAACCTCATAGCTTAGTTTTTGCTCTGACATACACTGTCAACTGTGGGACCTTTATATAGACAGATGTGTGCCTTTCCAAATCATGGCCAATCAATTGAATGTACCACCAGTGGACTCCAATCAAGTTGTAGAAACATCTCAAGGACGGTCAATGGAAACAGGATGCACCTGAGCTCAATTTCAAGTCTCATAGCAAAGGGTCTGTACTTACGTAAATAAGGTATTTCTGTTTGTTTATAAATTTGCAAACATTTCTACAAACCTGTTTTCGCTTTGTCATTGTGGGGTATTGTGTTTAGATTGAGGAATTTATTTATTTAATCCATTTTTTGGAATAAGGCTGTAAGGTAACAAAATGTGGAACAAGGGAAGGGCCCTGAATACTTTCCGAATGCACTGTGCATATACCTCAATCCTGTGTTTGTGTTCACAGGAAACAGTGCCGAGGAGGGCAACATGAATATCGACGTGAAAAAGAGTGATGACAGTGATGAAGAAGGCAACGACTATGTCAATACTAAAGGTATGGCCCACATTGGTACATTGAATAGAATATAACTTTTCTGGGATGTGATCTTTCCTAGTTAATCAGGAATCCCTGCTTTTTTTTTGACAACCCCTCTCCCAACTCTTTATGCCTTGGGAGAGGAGTAAGCTAGTAGCCCTTTATGAAGGGATTACTTTATTACCAACCCGGAGAATGGTGTAACAGGCAGGTAGTTGCAGCTGCACTCAATGTGTGTATTGTGGCACATTCCAATGCTCCAATAATGATACCAATAGGTACCCAAGTGCTACACCGTCTGGTAATGTGTGATGATGTTAATACCACATTCCTTCCCTCTTAAGATTTTAATATTACGTCTCCACAAATAAACCTTATCTGAAATGGTTATTTTAACTGAAACAATTATTTTAATCTTATGTACTCTACTGATCTAAACAAGTCAGTCATTTTAAACATTAAATTTCACATGCTTGGGTAACTAAGTATTTAACTCTTGAGTCTCTTTTACTATGAGTCGTTTAAAAACAATTTATCGCAGCTATTTTTTTATTTTCTTGTTCAGAGTTCAGTCTTTTAAGCAGCTTGGAAGCTTTGTGTGCCTCTGTGGATGACGTATACTAGGGGTAGTGTTCAGTATTTGACTCTGAAACGAGATTCTCCTCTTGGTGAACTGTTTCCTCTGTTACGGTCTCTGTCTGTGGAATGTGCACCACAGAAGCACTTGGATAGCTAGAGAGCAGCCTGTCCTCTGCCGTCACAACTGGTAACTCACTTGTTGTTCCATCCCGTCTAGCAAGAATCTGATCGACATGTCTGCAAACCACCTTACCTTGTCGGAAACAGGACAAGTAGCTGAGTCTATGAATCCAATTTCCCACAACTGAAATTTCTGATAGACAGGGTCCCCCTCAAATTTAAGCCCTTGGTATGTTTGTCATGGCTCTTTTTCTGTCGTAGGCCATCTATAGTGGTGGATGAAGCAGAACTAACCTGATACACATCCATCCCTTTTGAATATGCATCAATGATTATCAGGAACATTTCCCCCATGAATGGCCCTGTGTAATTTATGTGCAATCTTCTCCAAGGTTTCTCTGGAAACTTCCATGGGTGGAGTGGAGCTGCTGGTGCCTTTCTGTGTTCCTGACACGTGTTACATGTCTTGACTAGATTGTCTATCTCCTGGTCTAGGTTTGGCCACCATAAATAACTCCTAGCCAAGGCTTTATACGCGAGACCCCCTGCTGTAGGTTAGCCTGGCGTGCTGGCTGTGGAATAATCACTAGTGCTCCCCACATAACACAACCATCCTGTACACTCAACACTGTTTTCCTGACACTGTATGGTGTCACTTCTGTTTGTTGTGGCCATCCCCTTACTACATATTCTCTATCTCTAGACAGTACTGTGTCTTTACTTGTCCAGGATCTCCCTTGCTCTGCGGTCACGAGTGCCGTGTCCACGCACATCAGCACTCTGTCCTCTTGAGCTGTTATGGTGGGTGTGTATCGCAGCGGAAGACTGCTCAAGGCCTCCATTCCCATAGTACTTTCCTGATAAAGCTCAAAAGCAATCGCTTTTGCATGTGAAAACACAGAATTCTACTCATTACTTCAAATGCTCCTACGTCAATTTGTTTTGAGCCAACTACGCTTTGGGACTTGAAAGGGGCACCTGGCTCATGCCGGGGGCAGCCTGGTTCCAAAACAAATGCAATCAACTTTCATCTGGTGCAAAGGTGAACCCCCCCCTCCCTCCCCCGTAGCTAAATCTAACCCTTTCCTTAACCTCAGCCTCCTAACTTGTCACATTAATTATCCAAACCTGCTATGTAAACAAATCTGTGTCCAGAAACCATCAGTTTCATAACACCAGAACTGACCAAGGGCAGTTATCAATTGGCATTTCCTGATATCAGGGAACACCCACATCAAGAAACACCCCGAGTTGTGGTCTGCAATTACACCATATTCTTTTCAATGCCTCTTCTCCTATGAAGTAGTAACGCCCCTCCTCCACACCTGTGCGGCGTCACATACTCCTAAGTGTTATGTTCCAATGACACCTTATTCCCTAATATAGTGCACTACTTTTGATGAGAGCCCTATGGACCCTGGTTAAAAGTAGTTCACTATAAAGGAATTAGGATGCCGTTTGGGACACAATCTTATTCTCTACTCATATTTGATAGAAACTGACCTATCCTCCCATAGCCATTACTGTATGTTGTCCTGGTCACATCCCTGATATTATTAAAGTGGAACTGACAAGGTTTTTAACTACTTTGCAGATATGAAAAAAGCAGACAATCATATCAGTAAAAAATATCAGATTCCCAGTGTGCGCTTCAAAACCAACTTTTGAAAAGAGGTTTTAAAAATAGGTTATATTTAACTCAAAATTCCATGACATACAGTAGGGTGTTATTGGCAGAATAGATTGATGTAGTTCAATGCATCCATCTATTCTTATTGTTGTCTATCAACAATGACAAGCCACTGGGATCTGACAACTTGGATGGAAAATTGCTGGGGATAATAGCGGATGTTATTGCCACTCCTATTTGCCATATTTTCAATTTAAGCCTACTAGAAAGTGTGTGCCCTCAGGCCTGGAGGGAAGCAAACGTTTTTCCCCTACCTAAGGATAGTAAAGCCCCCTCTACTGGCTCAAATAGCCGACCAATCAGCTTGTTACCAACCCTTTGGTCAAACACCATTTTCCCCAAACATTTACAGATACAAGGCTTTTTCACAGTAAACAAATTGACACCAGACTTTCAGCACACTTATTGGGAAGGACATTCAACAAGCACAGCACTGATTAGCTGAGAGAAATTGATGATAAAAACATTGGGGGCTGTTTTGTTGGACTTCAGTGTGGTTTTTGACATTTATCGATCAGTCTGTTTCTGGAAAAACATGTGTTATGGCTTTACACACCCAGCTATATTGTGGATTAAGAGTTACCTGTCTAACAGAACACAGAGGGTCCTCTTTAATGGAAGCCTCTCCAACAAAATCCAAGTAGAATCAGGAATTCCCCAGGGCAGCTGTCTAGGCCACTTTTTTTCCAATCTTTACTAACAGCATGCCACTTTGATTAAAGTCATTGTGTATATGTATGCGGTTGACTCAACACTACATGTCAGCTACCACAGCGACTGAAATGAGTGCAACACTTAACAAAGAGCTGCAGTTAGTTTCAGAATGGTGGCAGGGAGAAGTTAGTCCTAAATATTTCAAAAAGTATTGTATTTGGGACAAATCATTCACTAAACCTTGTAATGACTGTGGTAATCTTGTAGCCCTGGATTGTAAACTGTCATGGTCAAAACATATTGATACAACAGTAGCTAGGATGGGGAGAACTCCGTCCATAATAAAGCGTTGCTCTTGATTCTTAACAGAACTATCAAATGAGGCAGGTCCTTCAGGCCCTAGTTTTGTCGCACCTGGACTACTGTTCAGTCATGTGGTCAGGTACCACAGAGGGCCTGAGGAAAATTACAATTGGCTCAGAACAGGGCAGCACGGCTGGCCCTTGGATGTGTACAGAGAACTAACATTAATTATATGTATGTCAATCTCTCCTGGCTCAAAGTGGAGGAGAGATCGACTTCATCACTACTTTTATTTGTGAGAGGTATTGACATGTTGAACACACCGAGCTGTCGGTTTGAACTACTGCCACACAGCTCGGACACTAATGCATACCCTACAAGACATGCCACCAGAGGTCTCTTCACAGTCCCCAAGTCCAGAACAGACTATGGGAGGCGTACAGTACTGCATAGAGCCATGACTACATGGAACTCTATTCCACATCAAGTAACTCATGCAAGCAGTAAAATTTTATTTAAAAAAACCGATAAAAATACACCTTATGGAACAGCGGGGACTGTGAAGCAAGACAAACATAGGCATAGACACATGCATACTATACAAATGGATTTTGTGGTATAGATATGTGTTAAGAGTAGGGGCCTGAGGGCACACAATATGTTGTGAAATCTGTATTAATGTTTACAAAAAGGTAATACTGCCTTAATGTTGCTGTTCCCCAGGAAGAGTAGCTAATGGGGATTTATAATAAATACATGATTAATATAATTCACCAATCCATTTCTTGGTAGTCCAAAAAATATTGCTGTCAGGTTGTAAAATCACAGCTGGCCTGATACATTGTTTGCTGCCTCCACCCATTTGGGGTGCACTGTTTCATCTTCAATTACTAAATTTTCAATTATGAAAACAGACGACTGTAACTAAAGGCTTGGAATGTTAATACAATCAAACTAGCAAGGGCAATGATCACGTCAGTCATAATGTGACTAATCGCCTAGCACACAAGGCCCGCGGGCCGAAAAGGTCTCACAGGCATGTATAAATGAATCAACAATTGAGTCATTTACTTAATGAAATTACAGCGTGATGTGCTCGCATTAGTGAATTCAACTTCAATTGCGCTGCTTTCGTGTGTCCCGTTTACAGCGCGCAGTGATGGAAAGTGTAGGCTACTAAAATGCTGCAGTCTGGCTTCGGTATTGAAAGCTTAACAATGATTAACCAAAAACAAAACCTGCAATAAATGCATCCACACGTCACTTGTATGTTGAAAAATACAATTTTCACGTGACATTTGATCTTATACAGTATGTATAATACTTATGCTCCTATGTGATACATGTAGTATTCACATGTCATACGTAATGTTACCTTATGCTCATGTGTGACACACAGTATTCACATTTTTTTATTACATAGTCCTTTTGTCACAATACATGTTACGGGAGCATAATTTCAGTGCTACTTGTAGTCATGGTAATAAAATTGAACAAACACAAAACTACATTTAATCCTATTAATTTTCTTTCATCGCTTCTCAATTCAGCCATTTTACTGTTTTTAAGCCGTTCCCACTTGTCCCTTTGTTGCAGCCGGGAAGTGCTTCATGACATCGTCTGTGGAGGTAAAGCAACAGATAGGGGTTGGGTTCATAAAATTACATTTTAAAAAATTATCCATAAAACCCTTTCAGATTTAGTTTAATAAGAAATCGACCAAATAATGCCCTATTTGCAATGATACAAGCATTTCGCCACACCCGCAATAACATCTGCTAAATATGTGTATGCGACCACTAAAATTTGAATGGCGCTGCACAAACATGAGACCGCTGTGCGAAAACGAGGAAGTGGACAATCTTGTTTGATTATCAGTCAAATTAACAAGAAAATCGAGTATACTCAACGACAATACATTGAGTGCACCATACAGCAATGCTGTATCCAACCAGTGATCCATGCAGTGGCAAACAAAACCATATTTGGAGTTAAAAACCTTTTTCATTAGGGTCGCAGCGTATTATGCTTAGCAGCAAAGGCTGGACACATTTATCATCTTTTAATGCTATATGCATCCTATGTACATAAGTGGACATTTTACAAAAGTCCCATTGTTGTCAAAACGTGGGTTGGGACAAGCAGGCTACGTACGATTCTGATGCCCAACTAGCTGAAAAAGTTTGAGGGTTTATATAAATGTTCTCGTTAGATTTTTAGCCCTGGCTATCATTAGTTGTTGATGTGCATAGGCAACTGAGGGAGCGAGCGAGCCTACCTTTTCATGGTTTCATCAATAGGGCTATGAAGTTCGCAAATGTAGGAGGACTCCCGTGGTATTTACACATTTGCAGAAATCCAGTCAGGTGGCTTTTGGGAAATGCGTTCTAATAATCTAAAAAGGAACACTTGCTACGGCCTGTAATCACAGTCCAGTTTAAAGTGAATGATGGCAGGCCAGTGTGGATAACTGATTTGCATATAGGCCTTCTGATCGGCTGTGGTGCACGGTCCGCATAGACTGGTCCTGGACAGGACATGTTTTATTTCCTGCAGTGACTTAATTGTTAAACGCAAGGCCGCTTTCCCACTCTATTGCTATACAATTTTCAAATGCCCTACTATGAACGACCATATCTAAGTGCTCTATTGTCAAATGTACAACAAAGTCTCATTCCTGGTGGTGTTTATGAACTGATTTGAATAAGATTTCATGTTGCAAAAACACTACCATTTTGAACTGCTAGATCATCAAATAACCAAGCAGGTGGGTGATACCATTCTGAAACTCAGCTTTACATAAGTTGGTACTAACTTGTTTTTTTCCCTCTTAGATATGTGAAGCCTCCCCATCATGTAGCTGATTCCAACAGGAGGGAATTGATGAGTCGCTTGAGTGCAACCAAGTATCAGTCAAAGGGAAGACTACACAGCGTAACTAACATCTACAGAGGGCTTCTGCAATATGGACAAGAGCACTCACTGCTGTGGCTGCTGAAACTTTTCAAAAGACCTTAATCTCATCCACCAGGCGTCTCTCTCCGAACTACGTGGTAATAATCAAGGCCTAGGGAGGACATGTTGTAAAATTTAGTGTAGGACAAATGCCTTCGAACACCTCTTGGTGCCCCAGCTGTTTGAGCTACCAGCTATAACCATAATGATTTTTTCTCTAAGCTCTTTCCTGACTATTAAAGAGAAGATGACAGTAGGGAAAGAAAGGTGGTGTTGAAGGGCAGTAGGCCGGATTTGAACCCATGTTGACATGCCGACGGCTGCGGCATTACCTTTTTCAATGTATGGATTTGCTGACGACTCCTGAGTGTTCGTTCTAGGTTACCCATTTTCTCTCTGTGGAGTCATGTTAACTACATTCAAATCTGGTTTATAGTTGAAGTTCTTTTTGTCACTATAAGAATCTATAGCCCTATTCGGACAGGATAAGTTTCACTGGGGGGAGCTCAGTGTAATGTGCATGAGCACAAATCATATCTAATTTCAGTCCCATTTGTGTCATAATCCCATCCTTAAGGTTGGGTCCTCTGAATCGTCATATTAGTTTAACAGGTGCTGCACCTGGTTTGGGAACAAATTGATGCTTAAAACAGTGCTATGCACGTCCGGTAATTAAAAGTTTGCATAGTTTAGTTCATGATTCTTTTTGCGACTTTCTCCAAACTGAAGGCCATTAGGTCAATATTAGGCTGTTCCAAGATGTGAAATATCTTCACACCTAGAAAAGCCTCAATTTTGAATGAGGTAAAAATGAAATGCTGTAAATTATAGCAGACTTTCTATACTAATTCTGTGCAAATAGGGCTTATAAACCTATTGGGTGATGCGCCATAATTCACATGCTTGTCATACCTTTTAAATAAATCTAAATGAACAAGAATCTTTTTCAATCATTTCACCTTCGCTCTTGCACAGAAAATAAGAGTTCTGGCGGCATGAGGTTGAGTTTAAAACTTTATTTTTGTATGATTTTTCAATTTTTTTGTATTTTAATAGTTTCATTATTTATTAATGGTTACCTGTAAAAGGAGGAGATGGGGAGGAAGTAGGTCAGGTTAAAAGGGAGAAAGTCTCATTGTGATAACTCCTATTCTCTGCAGAGTCTCTTCAGTCTACTGTGAGACGATGCTTTCGCCATGTCAATCCTCTCAACTTAAATGGCTCCAGCTAGCGAGGACGACTGTCTTTCATAAAAACAAAATAAGTCCATTTTTTTTCTCTGTCCCAAACAGAGTAGCAGAAAGGGAGCCTTTGATGGGCTCTCTAACTAAAAGGACTCTGGGTAAAAAACAAGTTGCTTATTTTGTGGGCGAGAGGAGAGTGGCGGCGGTGGTTCCAGAAGGGGGCTTCAGTTCTCAGACCAGTTTAGCCGATCAGAGAACAACTTGATTGGGTCAGTCAAAGACTGGGGGCCTCAGCTTCCCCTCCCCCTCTTCCATCCTGTGTCCTGCTTCTTCTGGTCCTCAAGGTGTAGGTAGGGGTATCAGTTTCCAGGGGGGTGGAAGGAGAGCTGCTGGGTGGGGTGAGCCTGCACCTGTACAGCTAGAACACAGAACAGCAGTCACTGGCAATCTGTATATGTAAAGCTAATTTCTATTGGAGATGTAGCTCCATGACTTGAAGTTACTTACCCTGTGGGTGTTGGATGTAGTAGTGTTGGTGCGCCCCCTGCTGGGGGGGAGGGCCGTGCTGCTGGGCGGAGCCTGGGCCTTGCTGTGGGGGCGGGGCGTAGTGCAGCATCATCTGGGGCGGGCCGTGGCCTCCTTGGTGGTGGGGGCCAGACATACCTTGGGCAACATGGGCCTGGAGAAAGAGGGAGCGAGAGTGTCATCCCTTTCTTAAAAAACATATTTACATTCAAGACTAGTGATCTACAGACTACGGCGCTAGAAAGATTCAGAGCGCAACGCAGTATGTGAATGTTTTCCGCCAAAATGGGTGGTTCCTTGTAGAACGCCGTCCTACCTTCGTTGCTGGCGACTTTTGAGCTCCAAATCTGACCATGTGGGGGCAGTGTTAAAAGCTCTGCTAACCGAACCAGACAGGCTTGACTAATCATGTGGTGCCAGAAGTGCTTCAACATCAAATATAAGACAGGAGTGTTTATTTCACAGAATATAAATGTTCCTCACTGTCAGTTTAGAGTGACAAGTAGCTCTCCTGTCTCGTCATTGAGCAGAGCAGCCCCAGCTGAGTCGTAGTTATTGAAACCCAGACTTAGAGCCGCTGTGCGCAGGGAGCGAGTGACAGGAGCAGCTAATGGATTTACTAATGGAGGAGGTTATTTCGGGCAGGGCCGGGGCCTTAAATTTGGCAGAAGCAATCGGGCCTAGGTAGGGCCTAAACGTCGCAGGCATGGGTTGGGCTCTGGCTTAAAGTTATGCAGGCAATGAAGCCGTTGCTTGGTCTGATCTACATAGGCTACGCAAAGTAGCATTTTGCATTGATAACCAACAATCTCAGTGACTGTGTGGATTCTAATAAGGCAACGTTTTTTTTTAAACAAAGGTATTTTGTTAAACTGATTCCAGACTATTTTGAAACAGTAAAAACAGCTAGTAGCCATGTGCCTTTCCTCTGATATACCACCATTTTTTGCTGATATGGGAACAAGTCTCACTAGTCTTGAACTTTAAAGCAGCATATCAAATTGAGATGTTGTAGGTTACACTGGCAAGTATAACAACTATAATATACTATCAAGGGAAGACTAACGTAACTCTTCACCGCGAATGGGAGTCTAGGAAACACGGACTGGTGAGGAAATCCCATTACTAACTGTTGCCCACTGCTCCAAAAAATCTGACTCCACCCACACACGTAGATCAACGGCGTGAAGCTTGTATCAACCTTACGTAATTGAAACAAAAATACTTTGACTTGTGCTACATCTGTTGTATCATTGTTTGCTTAGATCTGTTACTCTCTCCTCTGGCGAGTTGAATGTATGTGGGCTGTGGGTCCAGAGTAGTCTGGTGTTTTACCTGTGTGAGCTGTCCCAGGCCGGGGTAGTGTTGGGCCATGGGCTGGTGGGTGGGCAGGCTGTAGCCCTGCATGGGGTACGAGGCCTGAGGAGAGCTGTGGCCAGGGGGCATGTTAGGGGGTGTGGGTGCTGGCAGGGGCCCAGAGTGGTACATGGACTGGGGCTGGGGGCCTCCCTGGCCCGACTGAAGAGAAGACAAATGTGTTAGGAAATCACATACTTGTGATACACAACAAATGAGACAAACACTATATTCTCTCACACACACAAACAGACTAGTCAGGATAAATAGGCAGTGTTTTAGCCAGCCAGGTGCCTCTAAGGAGCTCCAGTTTGGTAGCCTCTGGAAACACAGATTCTAATGCCTTGATTCTATGCCATATTAAACTATCAAGTTTACCTCCCAGATTGGAAAAATGTGTTTGTGTAGAAAGACTTTAAAATGACAGAAAATGTATGAATTCAGTTTGTTAGTTTATCTAAATGATCAGGACTATTTTCTAGGAGAGCATTCAGCATCTTGAGATTAAAGTTATTAACAGTTTTACTGCAAGATATGAATTGCCACATCAACCTTAATTTAAATGACATTTTATTAAAAAACAAATTAAGTAAATACCCCACATTAACGTAAATTCTGTTTTATAATCCTGGTCCTGGGGACCTAAAGGGGTGAACATTTTGTTTTTGCCATAGCAGTAGACAATCATCTTTGATGATTTGAGTCAATACATTTCTGAATATTGTTGGATTCCATGAGGGTCTTAATTATCATATTTGGACCAGAATGAGGCTCCTCCCCACTACCTATTGCTGCAGTGATGATTCACCATCTTCATCTGATGTTTTCATCATTTACAGTTTCTGCAGTTAATCAACAAAAAGCATTGGCCCATGCAAATTAGGGAGCCAAATGAACTGATGCAATTTGATAGTATACACCTACTGACAAGTCCCTCAGTCTGGCAAGCCCCGACATCCTAGGAAATATTTTGTTTTACTTGTCCCGATGCAAGACCATGTACATATAACCACTTTGCATGATTTATGAACGGCAACGGGATATAGATCGACTTTATTCAGTCAGTCAGTTCGACACCTTTTATAAACTAGTCAACACTTGTTCAGTTGTCAACGAAAGCACATTAGGCTAAATTGCCTATGCGCCATGACGCTGCGTGGCTGGCTACGAGAACAAAAATAAATTAATATGCAAGAAAACAATTACACAGTGGATTCAACTCATTACCACTTACATTACATGGGACATGTAAATCCACGAGCATCATGCCTTCTCCGTGTAAAGACATTTGAATGCAACCAACCACAGCGCACACAAATTGTAATGGCAGGCGGGACAGACAGCAGACTGCGTTTACCCGTCATCGCTCGCTTTGACTCACAGGCGCCTATCCTATCAATAGATCGCTAGAAGATCCATATTGTTCATTCTAGCGGGACAGGGCTTGACAGACTAGTGAATTGAAAGTTTTAAATGACAAGTAGCCTTGTTAATGAAGAGGAAAAAGTAGACGATTAGTCTAACCGGCTGATTAGCCAACGGCCGGTGCTAATGGAAAACACTGAACAGGGGCCTTAAAGGCTGGTAAAATGTCTTCCAGTGATTTTTGAACTTTTCCTGTTAAATAAATATTCCATGTATAAATACAGTAAAGTACCCACTACTAAAGGGTAGATATATATATATATGTTGAGTAGGGCAGTAGGGCATTGAGTCGGTCTGATAGGAATTTGTAATGTCATTGTCATCGGCCTCCCCCTTGCTTGTGGAGCAATAGAGAACAAAGAGGAAAGAGGAAATGACATGGCACTTTGTGCCATGTCATGAGGAAAGCTGGACCACCTATTGAGATGTGCCTTTTGTTAAGTAAATCAGATTTTCATTATTTAACTAGGCAAGTCAGTTAAGAGCACATTCTTATTTACAATGACGTCCTAGGAACAGTGGGTTAAATGGGGCAGAACCACAGATATTTACCATGTGTAGTAACCTTTCGGTTACTGGCTCAACATTCTAACCACTAGGCTACCTTTTAATTTTTTTTTATTTCACCTTCATTTAACCAGGTAGGCCAGTTGAGAACAAGTTCTCATTTACAACTGACCTGGTCAAGGTAAAGCAAAGCGACACAAACAGAGTTACACAAGGAACAAACATACAGTCAACACAGAAAAGTCTATATACAGTGTGTGCAAATGGCGTGAGGTGGTAAGGCAATAAATAGGCCATAGTAGCGAAGTAATTACAATTTACCTGCTGCTCCTGTTGAGGTGAAGATTAGGCACAATAGTGGATTTTGCAGTTCACCTTCAAAATAAAAGTACGACAATACTACCATTTTTATTCATTTGCACCACTGTCAATGGCACACTTATTTTGAAGGCAACCCGCAAATTCCACTATTGTGCCTAATCCTTATTGTGGCTAGCTTCACAACACACAACAGGGTCAGGTCGAGCCTCACTAGCTGGCTGCTTATAACTTTAGCTTTGGGCAACAGGGTTAAGTAGTTGGCTAGCTATTCATTTCATGTACTGAAGTTCAATTTCAATAGGCGAACAACAAGTGGCAACCAAGCTACTTACTCACAAGGATTCCTAAATCATTGCTAAGAATAATGAAAATGACTGCAGTTTCTACTGGTCATTGTTTTCAGGCTAGTTGTATTGGTGCTAGCTAGGTAACGTTACCAAGCTAAAGCTAGCTAACCCAGAAGTTGCGTTTGAACAAACTATGCTTTATTACCAACGCGGTGTTCTAAACACATCGTTCGTGGCCGGTGTTTGCAGACTTTTGTACAGCTTTGACAGTGCTACTGTATCTTTTTGGACACGCAAAGACCCAAACGGCGTTCCATAGCATGTATGTCGTGGAGCTAATAACAGTGACGCCATTACTCTATTCTCGCTGAAATGTTGGTACTCTTTCAAATGACTGCTCGATCCACACAGCAGACATGGTGGGCTAGTTTAGCAATGCTGTGTTGCAAGTATAGTGCATAATGTTACGTGGCGTCACATGCACTTACGTTATATCGGTTTTGCACATCGCGTTAAACTCGACACCGGCAGATACCGATGTTGGCATTTTTAGCTAATATTGTCCGATTCCGGAATGTTCACCGATACTACTTTACGTTCATGAAAACAAATCTCAGTATTTGTTTGACTGTTGGAGGGAACAAGGCGAGCCATGTGCGCTCTACCAAAAATATGCTAGTTACTAAATAAATCACGTGGTTAATCCAAAATCGGAATTAAAATTATAATCTAAAAGTTACAATTTAGCTAATGTAAGGGCATTAGCCCCTGTCATATGGACACAGATATATACCGTGATCCATTGAAAGCTTAAGAAATTAGTGCATGGAATTCAGATAGGTCTACTGCTGCATTGGCCTGTAGGCTAACTTTCATCGTCAACTTAGTAAAATACATAGTCCTAAAGCCGACAAAAACAGTAAGACATATCCTGATAAATGCAGGTTCTTTCAATCGCATTAATCTCGCTACTCCGCCTTTCTATCGGTCTTGATTTGAGCCATCACTAGTGAAGTTTAACAATGTATCAACTAGCCTATTCCGGGCCTTCAGTTTCCAGAGCTCGTGACACAGACTTTTTTGAATGTTTCCACTGGATATATCAGATCATGATAAGCAGATTTATAGAAGCGCAGCTTATTAGTGGTGTAAGTGGTGAGTTAAGACAATCAGACATCCCCAACTGAGCACTTTGCTACATTTGTGGGGAGCAGGCCGGGTAGGCCTACTTGTGTGTGTGCTCAGGCGCGTACTCCCTCAACATCATCAGGACAGAAAAACCTGACATGCTCATTGCTCACATGGAGCACTCCAAACAAAAGACAAAATGTTTACTAAACTTTCTCACAAGTGTAGCAGGTTGTGAAAAGTAAATGACATACATGCTTTAAATTTTTTTGTAACCAAATGATGGGGATTAACGGTACATTTACTAGGCTCACTGGTTACATATGTAACGGGGAATTGATCAAAATAAACAAATGGCCAACAATTCACACAATGTGCAAGAATTGGCGGGAGACAGCTGAGCGCATGCATTCTGGAGAGACACTAGACACATTATCTTTACACATATTTTAGCTATTCACCGACTGCCGCAACTTAATAATCATCTAGTTCTACCACGCTTGCAGCTCAAATAGCCATAGCACCACACAGCAATTTTTTAAAAGAAGCTAACCGATATTCTGTGGCTAAGTCATGCTCTCTGGTGAAGTATTTTGAATGGAGTAACTATATAATTTTGGCAACATCAATTTAGGGGTACAGTGCACCCACAAACTTTCCTTTCCAATTGGCTGGAACCAGAAATGTGTATATAATGATGCACATGTCTCCGCCCTAATAGAGAAGCACTGTATTTTTATTGAACCTTAATGTCAGTTAAGAACAAATTCTTATTTACAATGACGGCCTAACCCAGACGACGCTGGGCCAATTGTCCGCTGCCCTATGGGACTCCCAATCACGGCCGGTAGTGACGCCTCTAGCACTGAGATGCAGTGCCTTAGAACGCTGCGCCACTCGGGAGCCCCTGCATGAGTCAAAATGGTTCCAATTGTTTTTCCACCATTCCTTTTTCCCATAATGCCATTTAGAAATACTTAACATTGACGTTTTGATAACTGAACATCTCTCTAGGACAAGGTGACTTGCCAAAATGAAACGTTAATGTGGCTATCATAAAGAACTACAAATGCCATGATCTGGATGAGACTGCTGAATCTAAAAAGAGACAATCTCTGGATTAACTATCTAATGTTAGCTAAATGTAGTAACAAATAGGCTACATTTCTTTAAATTGACAATTCTGTGAACCGTCTTGTGCAAGTTTCACATTGACACAATACCTGTGTCAGGTGTCAGCTAGAGGTGACGTGCAGGGATTTGTAGTCTTCCATGATGTCTACTTTAATGCTAATTAGCATTTTCCAATCAGAGTAAAGAGAACCGAATATATTGATAAGTCACCTTGTATATGAGAGAAGTCATGGCAGGTTAAGCAAAACAAAAGCGATTGGAACCATTTCCCTGTTTGACCGCTAGGTTTTATGGGTATGACGACACTGTGGGGCTTTATGCAGTTGACAACACATACTGAGAGAGGGGTGCCGTTTCGCTTGCTGGATGCTATATCTGAGATTGATGTCTCTCTATCAGCGTGCGTCTCTGTGAAATAAAATATCAATATATAATTTGGATGGGCGAGGTGGTACAGGGTAGGGTGGGCCAGGCCCACAACACCAGCCCTGACTAAGCCGAACAGATTCTCTCTCTCAAGCCACCAGTTCTGGTTATAGACCGCAGACGGAAAAAACCCTCTATGGGCTTTGCTATCACAGAAGCGATCAATAGCAAAGATCAGAGGTGCGCCCTCTATACATTTCTCTACATTTCTCTCTAAAAACAGCCTTTCTTCCCTTGCTTGAGAACTAAATGAGGGAACAGGTCAAGATTGGATCATGGAAACACGTTTCCAATTCTGGAAGTAACGTGTAAAAAGACTAATCATTAAAATAATCTGATTATGTAAAAAGTACATTTACATAAAGCCCAACACTGCTGGAGCGCCACTTTAATTACAGGTTCCTCACAGGAAACATGCAAAGATACCGACAAGACAGAATCTGTCCTACACCATTACGTGAATTGCTCTCCCCCCCGCACACACACAGCCTAGCGGTTAAAGCGTTGGGCCAGTAAGCGAAAGATGGCTGGTTTGAATAAACGAGCCGACAAAGTGAAATCTGTCGATGTGCCCCTGCTTCAGGGGCGCCGTACTACCATGGCTGACTCAGTAAAATAACACATTTTACTGCACCTATCCGGTGTATGTGACAAAATAAACACACAGCTGGGCCTGTTGGTTTACCTGTCCGTGCCCAGGGCTGGGGGCAGTGTGCTGGGGAGGGGGCTGGCTCCCAGTAGGTGTGCTGGAGGGCTGCGGAGGGTGCATGGAGCTAGAATGGTGGGAGAACTGCTGGGGAGCTAAGACAGATGAAAGACTAACTTGAACCTGAAGTTTTTGGAATCAAACAATTTACAAACCAAAGAGCCTTGAACAATGACAGTCTTAGAATAAATTGTATTGATGCGACTGCATGTAAGCAGGACGTTGTCCTATACACGACTAAAATAATGAAGTCTTGCTGAGTGGACTTTTAAACAGAGACAGTGCGTTATCTTACCATACATGGTCTGTTGTGGTCCCGGGGGCCCCTCTGTCTGTCCGGGGTACTGAGGGCCTGGGGGGCCCAGAGCCTGGGGGTGGCCTGCCTGAGTCAACATCCTGGCCCCACCCTGCAGCATGGAGTACACCGGCTAGAGAGAGGCAGGGGATAAAGAACGAAAGAAGGACAAAGAGTGAGATAATGATATGAACAAAACATTATTTAAAAAAAATCCTATGCAGGTCAGGCTTCTATTGAAACAAAACCTCCATCCACAAGACATTCTGGGTCTCCGGACCTATGCTGTTATAAGCGTGGATAAGTATTAGCGCCAGCACCACTAGCACAATAGTTACCTGTCCGGGGTAGTGGGGCATGCCCTGGATGACCTGACTGTACTGCAGGTAGGCCTGGGGGTAGGGGGAGGCCACCAGGGGAGGGCCTGCTGCAGACGCTGCAGCCTGGAGCATCTGGGGCTGAGAAGAGCCGTGGTGGTCCGGACGAGGGCCTACCACCTGGCCTGGGGAGGGGGGGGGAGAGAATTAACATAGTGATCATAACTAATTCTCTACTTGTTGATTTCAAAAATGTTCCCCAGTTGCTAAATAAAAAAGTGAAAGGTTAGGACAGTGTTGCGACCAACCTATTGTTTAGACAACAATGGTGTGAGTGTGTACCTTTAGCTCTGGGATACTTCCCCTGCTGGACTGTGGACATGGTGTACTGATACATCTGGGGAGGCTGGGAAACAAAGGGACGGTTAGACCCCAACATCGTGTGTACACACACACCATTTGTTTTTGTCTACACCCCAGACACACAAATGCTTATTTTTCAGTGACCAAAGTCAAACACAGGCTCAGTCCTACCTGTACAGAGTGTCCCTGTATCTGTACAGGGGAGAGGTAGGACAGGTAGGGGGTGCTGTAGATGGCCTGTTGTCCCGGGGGGGGCTGGAGCACCACGGAGGGGCTGAGAGGAGTGGGCCGCGGGGGGGTGGGGGCTGGGGACGGCTTCACCTGGGGAGGAGAGAAGGTGCACGGTTTAGGTTGGTTTGTGAGATAAAGTGTGTGTGTTTAGTTGAACAAATCACACACACAGTTACATTTGGTGTGTGAGTTGGTGTGAACATAGTTGAACTCCTGGCCAAACAGGTTGTTGTGAGAGAATTTGTTCTCAACTACTTCCCTTGGTGTGTGTGTGTGTGTGTATGTATGTGTGTGTGTGTGTGAGAGCGAGAGAGGGACAGACCAGGGTCATGGGTGCCTTGAAGACGAACTCTTTGGCGTTGGGGTTCAGCGTAGACTTCTTCACCTGGCTAAAAAACGCACAAGGAGAGCGAGATGACTACTCCAAATCATCTTTCAAATCCCTTTTCCATACACCCATCCTTAACACGGTGACTACCTTGCCCACCTGAGCATGGGGCTCACTTTTGACTTAACTTAGCACTGTATCAACACATTGTTATATACGGTATTGTAAAAATCCATACCGGTATTCATGATATATCACCCAGATCCTGCATAATACCTACAGATGGGTGTGTCAACACATCTTATCAACACTAGGGGTGTACGGGTACTAATGGGGTGTACGGGGACCTCTGTTCGGTCCGCATTGTGAACCTGTACCCTTCTTTGTGCGTTCGTAACCAAGAGGGAAAAGGGAATTTACCACATACGACTGGGAAAAACCCACTTGAACGGTCCTCAAGCTGGTAATTACTAGTGGGGAAACTCGTCTATCATCCTGAGCACACACTACTCCCACATGTTGACCTCTGACATCACTTATTAAGGAAATAGTCTGGAACAGCATTTTCGGCAGATAAATGCAACAAAACATTGTTTGTAAAAAGCAATCTATTAATGTGTTTAAACCATTTGTTTACAAGCACGATAGCTGGTAACTTCCCACCTCCCACATGGTTACAAACAAAGCATCGGAGTAAAAACTTGAGGCCCAACATAACAATCCAGTCAAAACAGACAATACCAGGAACATTGTGAATGACAGTACATTTTTTTTCTGTGACCCCCCCAACCGAACCATGGATTTGGTGAACCGTTAAACCCCCTAATCAACACTACTACATATAACAGATTAACTGGAGGTATTAGGTTGACTTAGAAGTAGACTATTGTACTACACTGTGGAATAATGTACTGTATTGCACTGTTCTTCGGTCACACTTACTCAGCCACGCCCTCCACTCGCTCGCCTCCCTCCTCGCTGCCAGGAGTCCTGGCTGGCTGGGGTGTCCCTGCAGCCTGTCTGTCTGGACCTGATGACTGAGAGGCGGTGTTGGGGGCTGGAGAGGGGGTAGGGGTGGTAGGGTTCGGGGTGAAGGAGGACCCCTCTCCAGTCTGGGGGTCCTGGGAGGGGGTGTGGCCAGGGGCGGGTATAGACTCGGCTGTGGTGGCGGAGTCTGATGGGGAGGGCTGGGGGGGCTCTGAGGAAGTGGGGCCAGCAGAAGGGGAGGAGCTGGGCTGGAGCTGTGGAAGAGAGCGAGTGTCAGAATCTGATAAGACACATGGGGTCACACACAGGCACACATGGACACGAGACACACACTTACCCTGAACTCTTTGCCAAATTTCCGGAGCTCCTCCAGCTGTGTTCTCTGCAGGACTGAGGGAACTGAGAGGGAGAGAGAAAATCATGGAGAGAAAAATCTACTTTTCAAAAGACCTGAGATGAGGGGAAGGACAGGGACCAGTCAAATGGAGAGGAAGTGAGAGAGCTAACCTTTGCCGCTCTTGCCGTCTTGAGGGCTGGCTGGGCCTTCTGTCCTCTCCTTAGCCGCTGAGCTCAGGATCTCATTCACTGAGAGCGAGAGAAAAAGATAGCAAGAGACAGATGGAGAAATAGAGGTAGAAAAGGGAACGGAAATCATAAATTATTCACAAAAGTAACTTCAATAGAACAATATATAAGAATAATACTGTAGTAAATCCTCCTCACCATCCACAGTGAACAGAGGGGTGGGCCCAGAGGACTTGGGTGTTGCCGAGGCGATCGAGGAGGAGGAAGTGTCCAGGTAGGCAGGGCCAGCCAGAATGGGGTCGTCTAGTTTTGGAGAGCGAGAGACTGCGGGGAGAGAGAAAGAAGGGAAAAGTGGGGGATGTGAATAATCTAGAATATGAGTGGTGGAAATGTGTTTGTGTGCACTTTCAGAGGAGGTGTGTGTGTACCTGCAGGTGAGGACTGGGAACTTGGGTTGCGCAGAGTTCTATTGGTCTGTACAGATCTCTGGGCTTTGGGAGAAGTTCTGGATGATACTGATGCACAGGAAGAGCACACTTAAAACTCAATATACCCAAAAACTCACACTCCCTCAAAATACCCAAACAGACAGAGGCCTTACCTCCGTTGACAGAAGAGCGTGAGGCATCGGCTAGAGCTTGTGGGTGAGAGATGGAGTGAGGGATCGGGTGAGAGGAAGAGGGGGTAGGGCTACTGGGCTGGGCCGGGGGGCTGGCTTGGGACTGGTGGGGAGAGTAGGCGCTCCTGACGGACAGCGGGCTGCTCCTATCAGAACCCTGGGAGGGCCTAGAAGAGCCGGGGACTCCTGTTCGACTGGGTATTGGACCAGAGGCTCCGCCCCTCAGGCTGCTGGGGGACACACCCATCTCCCTGGCCCTCTGGGGAAGAGGAATGTATTTACCCTCCCTAGAGAGAGAGAAGTATAAAACGCAACAATTTCAAAGATTTTACTGAGTAACAGTCAATTGAAATAAATTAGGCCCTAATCTATGGATTTCACATGACTGGGAATAGAGATATGCATCTGTTGGTCACAAATAAATAAAAAATAGAAAAGGTAGAGGCGTGGATCAAAAAACACAGTATCTGGTGTGACCACCATTTGCCTCATCTCCTTCGCATAGAGTTGATCAGGCTGTTGAATGTGGCCTGTGGAATGGTGTCCTACTCCTCTTCAATGACTGTGCGAAATTGCTGGATATTGGCAGCAACTGGAACACACTGTCATACACGTTGATCCAGAGCATCCCAAACATGCTCAATGGGTGACATGTCTGGTGAGTGTGCATGCCGAGAAAGAACCCGGGACATTTTTTTACCACCTTTTCTCCCCAATTGCATGGTATTCAATTGGTAGTTACAGTCTTGTCTCATCGCTGCAACTCCCGTACGGACTCGGGAGGGGCGAAGGTCGAGTGCCATGCGTCCTCCGAAACACGACCCAGCCAAGCCGCACTGCTTCTTGACATAATGCCCGCTTAACCCGGAAGCTAGACGCACCAATGTGTCGGAGGGGACACTGTACACCTGGCAGCGTGCATGCGCCCGGTCCGCCACAGGAGTCGCTAGAGCGCGATGGGACAAGGACTTCCCGGCCAGCCAAACCCTCCCCTAACCCGGACAAAGCTGGGCCAATTGTGTGCCGCCCACATGAGTCTCCCAGTCGCGGTCGGCTGCGATGGAGCCTGGACTCGAACCAGGATCTCTACTGGCACTGCGATGCAGTGCCTTGCGTCACTCGGGAGGCCTCCTGAACTGGGACATTTCAACTTCCAAGAATTGTGTACAGATCCTTGCGACATGGAGCCTTGCATTATCATACTGAAATATGGGGTGATGGTGTAGTAAAAATGGGCCCCAGGATCTCATCACAGTAATCTCTGTGCATTCAAATTGCAATCAATAAAATGCATGTGTTCATTGTCCTAGAAGGCCAGCATCCAGGAGTCGCCTCGTCACTGTTGACGTTGAGACTGGTGTTTTGCAGGTACTATTTAATGAAGCTGCCAGTTGAGGACTGGAGGAGTCTGACACGTGCCATTGGAACACAGGAGTGATGGTTGCTGAAAAATGGGCCTATGTAGATATTCCATTAAAAACCAGCCGTTTGCAGCTACAATGGTCCTTTACAACATTAATGTCTACAATGTATTTCTGATCAATCTGATATTTTAAAATGGACAAAAAAAGTGCTTTTCTTTCAAAAACTAGGACATTTCTAAGTGACCCCAAACTTTTGAACGGTAGTGTATGTCTGCGATTCCCTTACGGTCTCACCTGCTCCCGGCACTACTCTGGAATCCAGGGCTGCCCCTCTCCCTCCCCTCATCTCTCTCTCGGACCACGGCGCTGTACTTGTCCTCCTCGCTCTTATCGTCATTCTCCAGGTTGGTGCGGTGACGGTACTGGGGGCTTCCCTCGATCTCATTCGCTAGGCGGGCCGCACGTGCCTCCCGCTGCCGGAAGCCATCTGAGCTGCCCCTTTCCAGGGGAACACTGAATGGGGAGAAAGACAGAGATAAGACTTCCAAGGTCATTCAAAAATATGAGAGAGAAAAAGGGAGATGAATGAATGAGGCTGTGTTCACACAGGAAGCCCAATTCTGATATTTTTTTCACTAATTGGTCTTTTGACCAATCAGCTCTGAAAAATATGTGATAAAGACCAATCACTGGGGAAAAAAACAACACAGAATGATACTGAGTTATATAGACAGTGACCTGATCATATTCCACAATCAGAATAAGGAGCTGAGGGGAGAACACTCACGTGTACATGGAGAGGCTGGAATCGTAGGTGGACGTGACGCCATATGTCTCCTCGTTAAACTTGAACATTTCGCTGGCATCCCAGCCATTAGACTGACAGAGACAGAAGAACCGTACGGTAAGTGTGTGCCTATGTCTAACCAAGTGCGTGTGTGTGAGCGCGGCAGTAACCAAGTTTCCATCCAACCATTTCATGCAGATTAATTACTTGACAAAAAAAATGTCAATAAAAAAATTCAAAAGGCCTGATAGCTAACTTGTCCTATTGTCGACAAAACCATTGTTTGGTCGGTGAAATAGATTATGCCATAATTGCGATGGAAACGCTATTGTGCAACTATTGAAATAATAACCATCATGTCAAAATAAACTTGGGAGTCACGCAATGATATGTTAGGTTCTTGTAACCTACTACCATCACGGCGTGTGAAAGCATGAAGACTTTACAGGCAGATGAAATAAGTTATGAACTTCCCATTGTGGGTAAGTGCACAGTGAGACTCAAGAAAATGTCCAATAAATATTGAGGGTGTTATTTGAATGCTGGTGACATGATGATTGGCTGCCATTATCAAATAAAAATGATCTTGCTCTTTCCCATATCAGCAAACATGTCTCGAGAGCATGCACTAAAACCAGATTGGGAAAGTTTGCTATTTATCACAACAGATCGTGTGACAAAACCATCGGTGGAGTAAAACATGTGATGGAAACCCATTGAACTTCTGTTTATCATTTGTTACATGGTAAATGAAGCGCAGGTGTTTATGTGCACTAGGTCATCACGCAGTTGTTGCTGATAAAAAAATTAAAAAATTAAAAACAAGTCTGTTTGATAGAAACCCAAATGAGGTTGGATTTTTTGTTATACTGCAGATTTTAGAATCTGTTAACAAATTGGATGGAAACCTAGCTACTGTGTCTATGCATTTCTCTGCGTGTGTGAGCGCGCCTCACCGTGTCAGTCTCCAGGTCGAAGCCTTCTCCATTGCTGTCGCCTCCGTCCCACCGCTGAAGCACCTTCTCCCGGTGTTCCCCGTTCACCCGCGATGAGCTGATTGCTGTATCTGTGAAAGCATCTACAAAGCCCCAACTTGAAGGTATAATGGGTCATCTACTAGTGGTACATAATGATACACCCACACTTGGTTCACCCTCCAATTTGTCTCATTCAGTTCCACTGCTTACTTAAAACACACATCCTTATCTTGTTTCAGTCACACTGACAACACACTCTCTCTCACACACTTACCTCTGATGGCGTAGTTGAGGTCCACATCTCGGCAAGTCATTGTGACCAGGTCGCCGGGGCTGAAGATCATGGTGTCTGTGATCTCCTCGATCCTGGGCAGAGAGGGTGGCAAGCCTCCCCCTCCGTCTCCATCCGCCTCTCCTCCCTCACTCCTTTTGTGGACCGCGTCGACCACCAGCTCACACTGGCAAAAAACACATTAGGACCACAGATGAACCAGAGGTTAAGTGAAGAGCGGCTACAGGCAGTGGTCAATGTGACCTGTGGGTGTATTCCTTACGCTGCAAAATGCTGTCGGTTGCAAAACATAAGACGTTTTGCAACGACAACTAGTTTCTGTCGGACAATTTCAAGTAGGTCCCTCCTGGTGTTGCATGGTATACCGAACCTTCAGTAGTTTTTCAAAACTAGAACACGAAAAACTGTACTAGATTTTTTTGTTACCTTCGGTACTTCTGTCAAATGTGTCTCACGGATCAAGCGTGTCTATCAGCACAGCCGACCTCTTATTATAGTGTGCACTGTGCCTGCTCCACTTACTCATTGCTAGCCTGCACTGGGAGTCTGGGCTATATCATGTTAGCTCCTCACTCATGCTGCACACAAGTTAACACACTTTAATAATGCGACACGGCGGCATGTAGAAATGTTGAAACTGTTGCTTACTGTTCGTAAAACAATGTCAATTTAGACTAGAACACTTTACAATGCAAGATGATACCAGTAGCTTCCAGCTATTATAGGCCAACTTTCCTTGCTAGCTGACAGGTAAAGCTAACATCAATTCACTAACCCAGTACTTTGAACTATAGCGCAAACCATAACGCAAAATATGCTGATTTGAAAGTTGATTGCCACAAGAAAACGTTATCCATTCTCTTATTTCAGTCTCTCTCACAAAGATGATCTATTGCCTCGGCGAACTGACTGTGCGCCTACGGGCCGTCCCCCTCTTGCCTCGTGAATGGCGTCATTCCTGCACCGCTCTGATTCAGAGGAGTTGGGTTAAATGCGGAAAACATTTCAGTTGAATGCATTCAGATGTGCAACTGACTAGGTTTTGTAACGAATCCGACTAACGAATACACCAGAGATCAAGGTGAACATCTGACCACAACCATGTTTCTAGGAGCGGTCTATAACGTGGCGGTATGCATTACACTCCTGTATGGTCTAATACAAGGTAGTAGACAATTACCCTTGAGCTGAGGGTCTTGAAGATGCCTTCATACACATTTCCACTCTTCACTCGGACGTCACAGGTGGAGCCCTTGACGGATAATAATAATAATAAATGGTTATTGGTCATTTCATTACGATGCACATTAGTAGACAGTTGTCGACAACTTAAATAGTGCACATTAGGGCATAGTGTATGTGCTGCATCAAAGTAAGGCACCATGGTGGACCAGGCCTAATTGACCAAATGAACACTCACCACTACAGCTGTGAGATAGTGAAGCATCCTGGTGTTGTTGTAGACACCTTCAAATACCTGTTGTAAACAAGCATGTCTGACTTCAGTATGGCATGGACCTCTATTTCAAAGCTCCAAAAAATGTGACTTTACTCTAAACCCAATTTCCTTTAAACATTTTAGAGTTTACAATAGTGCACTAGTATGGAAGCAAACAAAGAGAAAGACAACCTACATTATGTCATCAAAAGGGTACTAGGCTATGCACTTCTGTAGTACATGCTGGATAGCCTACACTTCATGATATATGACTTACGGGAGAGGACTGAGATGGCGGCTTCATTGTATTTCTTGTCCTGAATATGAAGAGAGAACATTAGCAACAGACAAGACAAATGGGTGTAGCTGGCTCCGGGGCAAAATGCTGCAACGCAAGAAGCGGCCCGGCAGCTGCACCACTTTCAATGTAGCTAACTAACATGCAAACTTGCGAGGCATTATGGACACGGAATAATTTTGCGTTGATCAAATGTGGACTTCTTAGACTGGTGGTCCTCGATCTGTCATAGGACTGCATGAAGCTAGCTAGATGATCTAGAAGACTCGTATATGCAGCCGTAGGGCAAGACTTATCACGGTCACGAATCCGTGCCGACGCCGGTGATCTACGTTAGCTAGCCCTGACATTTGGTGGGGGGAGGGGAAACAAGCTAGCCCCGAAGCGGATCGTGTTCTGTTCTCCATTACAGTGCCGTACGACATTGTTTGCGAGGCTTAACCAAAACAATTGTGTTGACACAAGCTGGCTAACTAGGGTTAGCTAAAAACTGAAGGCAACGTTAAAGCGATGTGGCTAACAGTGTAGCTCACGTTACCTAGCGGTAGCCAGCTAACGTGCAACTATTTTAGCTAAAGTAATCTGGTAACTGGCTAACAATTGAGTAACTGGCAAGATGGTCAAAAGATCAAAAATCTAAACATTAGCTTGTTTAGGTGCAATACAATAACTAGCTGATGATTGTCTAGTTAACGTTAGCTAGCAAGCTATACAAGACAGCTAGTAAGGAGGAAACCAACTGCAAACTGGTAAATAATGTAAGAATTTATAGATATCGAGAGAGACGTTGAATACAATAAATAATGAAAACGTATTAATACTTTTTAGTCATGTGCATCCCTGTTACTCCGCAGTCTTGTTGATTCTGTGAAAAATCACACGACTTGACAGGCCAAACAAAATCTAAAGCAAATGCTTAAAAACACAACAAAACACGGATAATCCCCTCCCCACAGAAAGTGAATGGGCATATTGGCGTCAATCAAAACGTATCGTCTATTTCATTGGTTCGGACAACGGTCAATCATAGCAATGTCGATTTAGCAGAACCTCTGTGCCCATTGGCCCGCAACCCACATCAATTATATTTACTTGGTTCCAATTGGCATAAAACGACGATTTAAAGCCTCCATTGGACATGGGCACGCCCACTGTAATCCTCGTATTGACCGGTAAACCTTTACGGATATGTGGCAGATCCCCGGACTTGCTTGACGACAGTGGCCGAACATGTGCTTACCTTCCAGGCACAGCTCTGTTGGTATTACTCCCGCTGATATGAGGGGGTAAACCGGCTGGCCCTGCCGTTCCATTGGAGGTTTTTCGTCCGCATGAACCGGGTTGTTGCTGGTGTGACACGTGCCAATAATTACACCTCAAGTAACAGTTGTACAGATTAAATGTGTCTTTAGTCTACTAAATAGTATTTGACATTACCAGACTGGCTACCTCGCTAGTGTACAATTAAGTCAATGAGGACACCATCGATAAAGATCACGTTTGCTAGCCAACTTTTAGCTAGCTGCTAACATATCGAACCAGCTAGCTAGAATGCATACACACAGAAACCAATACAAGTAGCAGCAAGTGACCATTAGCAACTTGACACAACTACAACTCACGTTCTGTCGACGAAAAGACATTGCCTCTTCGGAACTCAATCGATAGTGTATCTGACTACTGTAGTACAGCCCTGCACGCTATAGCTAGCTAGAAGAGCAAGCAGTAATGTCCCTTCTGTAGCTAAAACTGAGCACGTCGTTTTCGTTTCCTCTCCGTAGATATACTCTTGCGTGTGGCTTACTCCGATTGCATGTCATTTGTAACTTGAACAAATTTTAAAAGTCGGGGAAAACAAATTCGCCGGTTTGGCACCACAAAGATGCTGTAGTCTGCGCGTGGCTGACTGGGTTGATGGGGGCGTGTACGTGCGCATTCACAAATTAAGAACGTGCACGCGCTAAACAGTTTAGACCCCAAACTGAGGTCATCACTAGTTTCCAACCAAACCCCGCCTAGATCTAAAATGTATCTTCTTAAAATCTGATTTTAAACATAACCCGAACATTAACCCCATTGCTAACTGTATGCCTAACCATAAATTATGACCCAAAAACTAATTTTTGTTTTCATGATTTTTTATGATATAGCCATTTGACTTTGTGGCAACCCAAAACTACAAGAATTACTGTAACATTCCTTTACATCCTTCCCCTTTATTCAGTAAGAAACAATTACAGTGAACCAAAGCAACAACACACGAGGCCAAAATGTTTCAGTATAATTATATTATATCATATCATTTAATTCAATGTTGTACCTGAAACTAACCACACAGGTTGGACAAAACCCTGCCCACCGTCAACACAAGGTCCCAGCAAAAGAGAGAGCGACAGAGACAGAAAGGCACAAATAGAGATCAACATTTGAAAAGGATGAACAGGGGGATGGGGTAAGATGTGTAAAAGATGACAAAGCTCGGAGTAGAGGACAAACAGAAGAAGTGAAGGTATAAACAAAGAGGAAGGAGGGGGATACAAAGAGAAAGAAAGAGGCACTGAACTGAATGGCAGAAAGACGGACATGGCCACACAACCCAGGCACAGGTTGAAGGAGTACGACAGAGGTGATAACAAAGAAAGGCACAAGAAGAAAAATGTCCCCCCTTATATTTTTCTTATTTTCTATTTCTGCACATTAAAATTAAATTTGGATGAGGTCCAGGAGGAGAGGACTGTATGAGCGTGAGGGAAAGACTGAGTATGAGGCTTAGGAATATTTTTAAAAGGCAAACAAATTTCAACTGAAATAACCGAATGGGGGCAGGAACAAGTGTTACGCATTACAGAGTAAACAACATACAATAAAAGGCATTTAAAAAATAAAATTAATACTATTATTTCTGACCATCATCATTATTTCCTTTATCATTATTGTTAATCATATCATTATCAATAACAAAGCATTTTTTTATGTGAAGGATAGATATAATCGCTCTCTCTACCTCTGGCCACTTCTCTACCATGAAAGAAAACCAGAAAATGAGTGGAGAGAAAAAGAGAGACGGAGAGAAAGAGTGAGGTTGAAAGAGTGACTGAGGTATATGTATCCTGCCTGCCGGTTCTAGCCTAGTCTCTTTGCCACCTAGTAAGTATATGGTTGTCCTCCATCTCTACCTCTGAAAGTGTACTGCTGGCCAGTAGAATGTCTGCAGGATATTGAGGTATGGTACTGCTGGGTTCAGAGGATATCTCTCACTACCTACATCCATCCATAAATGGATTCAAAAGTCTACAAAAAGCGTACCGAGAGGTGTACCGGCAAAAAAGCTTATCTCGCTAAACATTAGTGTTACCTTTACTTACTGTACCTTTACTTAGTGTTGTAAGGTGCTCCCATCCCCCTCTCTTCTCTTTCACCTGTTTTCTCTTTCTCTCCATCTGGCTGAATCTCCCAGAATGCTTGTGTTTTAATAGTGTTAGTACGTCCTAACTCCTTCCCCTCACAGTCTCGTAACAAAATACAAATACTGGTTATGAATGGCTATGACTCCCGCCTCCTCCACTCTCCCTTTCGCACAAACACCCCCCTCCCTCCTCAGAAGAAGGAGTACTGGTTGTCAATGGCTCTTGCCCTCCCTCCTTCCCGCTCTTCACCCTCCACCCCCTCCAGTTGGCGAAGAGGAGCTTCCCTCTCCTCCCAGTCCTCCGCTCCTTCACCTCCTCCTGCAGTTGCTGCAGTTCCTCCCCCACCTCCTCCCAGCTCTGTCTCGTTCCCTCGTTCCTGGGGTGGGGTTGGGGGTGGCGGCCGGCCGGGGGGCATGGGTGGAGGAGGAGGCTGGGGGGGGCTACGGGGTCTGCTGGTCAAGTCTGGTGGGAGGAAAGAACAGCCGAGAGAGAAAAGCAGAGAAAGAAAGAAAGAGTGGTAAAAGGTATAAATAAAGGAGGGGCGGACGGGGGACAAGATAAAAAGGTGACATTTCCAGAGAGCGAGTGGTGAGAAGGGAGAAGAGGAGGAGGAAGAGGGGGAGAGACAGAGTGAGTGTCATGGCCGCGACGTCTGTGTGACAGGTCCATGTCATGGAATCAGTCGAGACACACACAAACACACTGTGCGCTCACATACACACCTTGTTCCCGTCTATTGAATACATTTAATGTAAAACACAAAACAACGCATCGTCTGAAAATGTTCTATGAAGATTCTACATGACCCTAAACTTTTTAACAACATTCTATAGCAGAGGTGGTCTCTCAAGTCATTGCTTTAGGGGTGATCTGTGTTCTCAAAAATAATCTATGGTAGGTCCAGTTCTAGATAAGGTTAGTACAGACAAACTTCACTGGAAGACTGAGCAGTACACTGAGGTGAATGGCCACTAGCTAGCTCTACACTCGCGCTATAGTGCGTTCCATCGGTTTCTTTCTCTCGCCGGCTGTGTCTCTCTCTCTAGGTTCCTCTCGCTGGCTAGCTCTAGGTCTCTCTCACTGGCTGGCTCTAGGTCTCTCTCGCTCTAGGTCTTTCTCTCGGTTTTTCTCTCTCTCATGCTGTCTCTCTCTCATGCTGCCTCTCTCCCGCCATCATTCTCTCTAGGTCACTGTCTCTCTCACTCTAGATCTCTCTCGCCATCTTTCCCTCACTAGGTCTCTCCCAGTCTAGCGTTCTCCTCTCTCTGGGTCTCTTTCTTGCCGTCCCTCGCTCTGGGGGTGTCTCTCGGTCACTCTCTTGCTCTGGGTCTCTGGGTCTCTAGCTCTTTCTCTCGGTTTCTCTCCCTCTCTGTCTCGGTCTGTCTCTTTCTCATGCTGCCTCTTTCTCGCCGTCTTTCCCTCACTAGGTCTCTCCCAGTCTAGGTTTCTCACGCTGCCTCTCTCTCTTTCTTGCTGTCCCTCGCTCTGGGTCCCTCTCTCACCCCTCTCTCTCTCTCTCTCGCTCCGGGTCTCTCTCTCTCGCTCCGGGTCTCTCTCTCTCGCTCCGGGTCTCTCTCTCTCTCTCGCTCCGGGTCTCTCTCTCTCTCTCTCTCTCGCTCCGGGTCTCTCTCTCTCTCTCTCTCTCGCTCCGGGTCTCTCTCTCTCTCTCTCTCTCGCTCCGGGTCTCTCTCTCTCTCTCTCGCTCCGGGTCTCTCTCTCTCTCTCTCGCTCCGGGTCTCTCTCTCTCTCTCTCTCTCTCTCCGGGTCTCTCTCTCTCTCTCTCGCTCTCCGGGTCTCTCTCTCTCTCTCTCGCTCCGGGTCTCTCTCTCTCTCTCTCGCTCCGGGTCTCTCGCTCTCTCTCTCGCTCCGGGTCTCTCTCTCTCGCTCCGGGTCTCTCTCTCTCTCTCCTCTCTCGGGTCTCTCTCTCTCTCTCTCTCGCTCCGGGTCTCTCTCTCTCTCTCTCGCTCCGGGTCTCTCTCTCTCTCTCTCGCTCCGGGTCTCTCTCTCTCGCTCCGGGTCTCTCTCTCTCTCTCTCGCTCCGGGTCTCTCTCTCTCGCTCCGGGTCTCTCTCTCTCTCTCTCGCTCCGGGTCTCTCTCTCTCGCTCCGGGTCTCTCTCTCTCGCTCCGGGTCTCTCTCTCTCTCTCTCTGGCTCCGGGTCTCTCTCTCTCGCTCCGGGTCTCTCTCTCTCTCTCTCTGGGTCTCTCGCTCTGGGTCTCTCGCTCTGGGTCTCTCTCTCTCTCTCGCTCCGGGTCTCTCTCTCTCTCTCTCTCGCTCCGGGTCTCTCTCTCTCACTCTCTCTCTCTCGCTCTGGGTCTCTCTCTCTCTCTCGCTCTGGGTCTCTCTCTCGCTCTGGGTCTCTCTCTCGCTCTGGGTCTCTCTCTCGCTCTGGGTCTCTCTCTCGCTCTGGGTCTCTCGCTCTGGGTCTCTCGCTCTGGGTCTCTCGCTCTGGGTCTCTCGCTCTGGGTCTCTCGCTCTGGGTCTCTCGCTCTGGGTCTCTCGCTCTGGGTCTCTCGCTCTGGGTCTCTCGCTCTGGGTCTCTCTCTGGGTCTCTCGCTCTGGGTCTCTCGCTCTGGGTCTCTCGCTCTGGGTCTCTCGCTCTGGGTCTCTCGCTCTCTCTGGGTCTCTCTCTCGCTCTGGGTCTCTCTCTCTCTCGCTCTCTCTCTCTCGCTCTGGGTCTCTCTCTCTCTCTCGCTCTCTGGGTCTCTCTCTCTCTCTCGCTCGCTCTGGGTCTCTCTCTCTCTCTCTCTCTCTCTCGCTCGCTCTGGGTCTCTCTCTCTCGCTCTGGGTCTCTCTCTCTCTCGCTCTGGGTCTCTCTCTCTCTCGCTCTGGGTCTCTCTCTCTCTCTCTCTCTCTCTCTCTGGGTCTCTCTCTCTCTCTCTCTCTCGCTCTGGGTCTCTCTCTCTCTCTCTCTCTCTGGGTCTCTCTCTCTCTCTCGCTCTGGGTCTCTCTCTCTCTCGCTCTGGGTCTCTCTCTCTCTCTCGCTCTGGGTCTCTCGCTCTCTCTCGCTCTGGGTCTCTCGCTCTCTCTCGCTCTGGGTCTCTCGCTCTCTCTCGCTCTGGGTCTCTCTCTGCTCTCTCTCGCTCTGGGTCTCTCGCTCTCTCTCGCTCTGGGTCTCTCGCTCTCTCTCGCTCTGGGTCTCTCGCTCTCTCTCGCTCTGGGTCTCTCGCTCTCTCTCGCTCTGGGTCTCTCTCTCTCTCGCTCTGGGTCTCTCTCTCTCTCTCTCTCTGGGTCTCTCTCTGGGTCTCTCTCTCTCTGGGTCTCTCTCTGGGTCTCTCTCTCTCTCTCGCTCTGGGTCTCTCTCTCTCTCTCGCTCTGGGTCTCTCTCTCTCTCTCGCTCTGGGTCTCTCTCTCTCTCTCGCTCTGGGTCTCTCTCTCTCTCTCGCTCTGGGTCTCTCTCTCTCTCTCTCGCTCTGGGTCTCTCTCTCTCTCGCTCTGGGTCTCTCGCTCTGGGTCTCTCTCTCTCTCTCTCGCTCTGGGTCTCTCTCTCTCTCTCTCTGGGTCTCTCTCTCTCGCTCTCTGGGTCTCTCTCTCTCGCTCTCTGGGTCTCTCTCTCTCTGGGTCTCTCGCTCTGGGTCTCTCGCTCCGGGTCTCTCGCTCTGGGTCTCTCTCTCTCTCGCTCTGGGTCTCTCTCTCTCTCGCTCTGGGTCTCTCTCTCTCTCGCTCTGGGTCTCTCTCTCTCTCGCTCTGGGTCTCTCTCTCTCTCGCTCTGGGTCTCTCTCTCGCTCTCTCTCTCTCTCCCTCTCTCTCTCCCTCTCTCCCTCCCTCCCTCGGTCTGTCTCTCTCGCTAGGTCTCGGTCTGTCTCTCTCTCTCGCGCCCCCGGTCTGTCTCTCTCTCGCCGTCTTTCTCTGTAGGTCTCTCCCCCTCTTGCCGTCTCTCTCTCCCGCTACGTCTCCCTCCCTCTCTAACTCGGTGTCTCTCTCTGTGGAGTCTGGTCTCACTTACACACAGTCAGAGATGGGGGTTGATGGAGAGTCAGGGTGGCGCGTGGTGATGACATCACAGACTGTGGGCCGGCTGCCTGCCCTGTCCCGGCCTGCGAAGAATGACCCAACGAAAACACAATAAGAGACAGCCAATCAGAGCTCTGGAAGGCACGGGGTGGGGGGTTGGAAAGAAGGGTGTAGATGGAAAGGAGGTAGAGTGCTAGGGCCTAGGGACATAGAGGGTAGTAGGGTCTAGGGGTTGATTTGGATTTGTGTATGGGTGGGAGCATCAGTGCAAATTGATGGGAACAAGCCATGCGGAGCCACTCCAGTGTGTGAACGTAAGCATGCATGCTGTAGTGGACACAGGATGAGGATGCAAAGCGGCCAGTCTTATGTTATAACGACATTGACAGAAACATCACGTAGTGGCCATGTTTTAGCACACACAACATTCCTTATGGCCTGTACACATATCTTCAATGGGATGATACACACGCACACTATATTGATTCACTGACGTAACAGCATAGTGTAACCCAATCATAATGCATAAAACACATACACCGGACATACAACACCCAAGATGTGCCTTTAGAGGCCAGTGTAAAACCAATGTTGTTTCATCCTAGTGGAATATCCTGTGACCTTTCACCCCTGACCGGTTACCTGGCTGCCGGACGGCGGTGGCGCCCACAAAGCTGATGAGAGTGACGTCCGAGGCACCCCCAGACTCCAGGGGGATTGGGTGCACGCGGAAGTGCTCCAGCATGTCGAATATGGACTGGAACCACAGGTGCTGCACCCGGCACTGGCCGTCCTCGTTCAGAGACAAACGCAGGTGCTGCAGCGGAGAGGGAGAGAGAGAGAGAGAGAGGAGAAACAAAAGGGAGAAGAGGGGGATATGGGTTAGCTTTGGGTGCTACTTAGCAGGTATATCTCCTAACATGGTACAGATGTTTCCCCTACCATTTCACATACAAACACACTGGTACTTTCCAACACACACGTAAACATCAATACTGTCTTACTCTCTCTTTCACACAAGGACAATATAGGAGGAAAGTGGAATAATATTCCACCATCTCCGACGCTCGTCGTAAGTGGCAAAGCTTGCAGACGATAGCGGATTACAAAGGGAAACCCAGCAATGAGTTGCCTAGCGATGCAGAACTCCAAAAACGAGCTAAATGCCTTTTATGCTCGCTTTGAGGAATATAACACTGTGCCTTGCGTGAAAGACACCTGCAGGACAACAACTCTCCCTCAACGTCAGTAAGATCATGGAGCTGATTGTGGACTATAGGAGAAAGAGGAGTGAGCACGCCCCCCCCATTCAAAGGGCTGTTGTGGAGTGGGTCGAGAGTTTCAAGTTCCTTTGTAACATCGAGAGCATTTTGACTGGATGCATCACCACTTGGTATGGCAAATGCGCAATGCGCTGCAGAGGGTGGTGCGGACAGCCCAGTACATCACTGGAGCAAAGCTCCCTGCTATCCAGGACCACTACACCAGGCGGTGCCCGAGAAAGGCCAGAGAAATTGCCAAAGACTCCAGACACCAAAGTCATGGACTGTTTACTCTGCTACCGCCCAGCAAACAGTACCAGAGCATTGGCTCTCAAGAAGTATAGGCTCAGAGACAGATTCTTCCCCCAAGCCATAAGACTGCTAAATAGCCAGACTGCTAAATAGTCAAATAATGGTACCCATACTAACTGCAATGCCTGTATCTTGCACTGACCCACGTGTATGTAAACTCCACAAAAAAAGAAACGTCCTCACTGTAAACTGTGTTTATTTTCAGCTAAATTAACATGTGTGAATATTTTAAATGAACATAACAAGATTCAACAACTGAGACATAAACTGAACAAGTTCCACAGACATGTGACTAACAGAAATGGAATAATGTGTCCCTGAACAAAGGGGGGGGGGGGTCAAAATCAAAAGTAACAGTCAATGCAGCGGGTGGCCACACTAGATACTAAGTACTGCAGTGCATCTCCTCCTCATGGACTGCACCAGATTTGCCAGTTCCTGCTGTGAGATGTTACCCCACTCTTCCACCAAGGCACCTGCAAGTTCCCGGACATTTCTGGGGGGTGTGGCCCTAGCCCTCACCCGCCGTTCCAACAGGTCCCAGATGTGCTCAATGGGATTGCGCTACAGGCTCGTCGCTGGCCATGGCAGAACACTGACATTCCTGTCTTGCAGGAAATCTCACACAGAACGAGCAGTATGGCTGGTGACATTGTCATGCTGGAGGGTCATGTCAGGATGAGCCTGCAGGAAGGGTACCACATGAGGGAGAAGGATGTATTCCCTGTAACGCACAGCATTGAGATTGCCTGCAATGACAACAAGCTCTGTCCGACGATGCTGTGACACACCGCCCCAGACCATGACAGACCCACCACCTCCAAATCGATCCCCGCTTCAAATGAACAGGCCTCGGTGTAACGCTAAATTCCTTCGACAATAAACATGAATCCGACCATCACCCCTGTATGTAGCCTCACAACTTTCATAGCCTCGCTACTGTATATAGCCCATCTTTTTACTGATGTTTTATTTCTTTACCTACCTATTGTTTACCTAATACCTTTTTTGCACTATTGGTTAGAGACTGTAAGTAAGCATTTCACTCTAAGGTCTACCTGTTGTATTCAGCGCACGTGACAAATAAACTTTGATTTGATGAGACAAAACCGTAACTCAGTGAAGAGCACTTTTTGCCAGTCCTGTCTGGTCCAGCGACGGTGGGTTTGTGCCCGTAGGCGATGTCGTTGCCGGTGATGTCTGGTGAGGACCTGCCTTACAACAGGCCTACAAGCCCTCAATCCAGCCTCTCTCAGCCTATTGCGAACAGTCTGAGCACTGATGGAGAGATTGTGGGTTCCTGGTGTAACTCGGGCTGTTGTTGTTGCCATCCTGTACCTGTCCCAAAGGTGTGATGTTCAGATGTACCGATTCTGTGCAGGCGTTGTTACAAGTGGTCTGCCACAGCGAGGACGATCAGCTGTCCGTCCGGTCTCCCTGTAGCGCTGTCTTAGGCGTCTCAGTATGGACATCGCAATTTATTGCCCTGGCCAGATCTGCAGTCCTCATGCCTTGTTGCAGCATGCCTAAGGCACATTCACGCAGATGAGCAGGGACCCTGGGCATCATTCTTTTGCAGTTTTCCAGAGTCAGTAGAAAGGCCTCTTTAGTGTCCTTAGTTTTCATAACTGTGACCTTAATTGCCTACCGTCTGTAAGCTGTTAGTGTCTTAACGACCGTTCCACAGGTGCATGTTCATTAATTGTTTATGGTTTAACGAACAAGCATGGGAAACAGTGTATAAACCCTTTACAATGAAGATCTGTGAAGTTATTTGGATTTTTACAAATTATCTTTGAAAAGACAAGGTCCTGAAAAAGAGCCGTTTGTTTTTTGCATGTATACACACACACACACACACACACACACACACACACACACACACACACAGACTGACAACACAAACATAATTTGCTGCTGCTGCTCTGTTCTTTATTTTACTCTTATTATCTACCCTGATGCCTAGTCACTTTACACTGCCTTCATGTATATATCTACCTCAAGCAACTCGTACCTCTGCACTTTGATCTGGTACTGGTACTCCCTGTATTTAGCTCCACATTGATCTGGTACTGGTACTCCCTGTATGTAGCTCCACATTGATCTGGTACTGGTACTCCCTGTATTTAGCTCCACATTGATCTGGTACTGGTACACCCTGTATGTAGCTCCACATTGATCTGGTACTGGTACTCCCTGTATTTCGCTCCACATTGATCTGGTACTGGTACTCCCTATATGTAGCTCCACATTGATCTGGTACTGGTACTCCCTGTATTTCGCTCCACATTGATCTGGTACTGGTACTCCCTGTATTTCGCTCCACATTGATCTGGTACTGTTACTCCCTGTATGTAGCTCCACATTGATCTGGTACTGGTACTCCCTGTATTTCGCTCCACATTGATCTGGTACTGGTACTCCCTGTATTTCGCTCCACATTGATCTGGTACTGGTACTCCCTGTATTTCGCTCCACATTGATCTGGTACTGGTACTCCCTGTATTTCGCTCCACATTGATCTGGTACTGTTACTCCCTGTATGTAAGCTCCGTTCTTGTGTATTATATTGTATTCCTCTTGTTACTATTTCAATTTTAAAACTCTGCATTGTTGGGAAGGGCTCGTCAGCAAGCATTTTACATTAAAGTCTACACCAGGTGACAAATAAAATGTGATTTGACACACACACTCTCCCATCTCTTGTACCTTGGCCTTGCCCTGGAAGTTGAAGGTGAGGACGTACTCCCCGCGGCGTGTCTCGCTCTGGCGCACAAGGAAGACGCCGTGGCTGGCCGTACCCCCTGCCAGCACAAGCTGGGCCGCCTTCAGGCGCGACAACGTCCCGTGGAACCACTGGCACTCGCTCAGAGGGTGCTCCACCGCCTCTGCCACATCTGAGAACAGGAAGGAACCTGGGGAGGTGAGGAGGGATGAGGGGATGGATGAAAATATTAGACCAAAAAATAATAATAATAAAGTGTCACCAGACCTGCCCTGTACATTCTGGTGTGTATGCGTGTTTGTATGTGAGTGCTTTTACGTGTGTGCTAAGGCTTCACCTGTAGCATCTGGCGTCTCCGCAAATGGTGTGCCTAGGCCAGCTCCACCCACGCGTCCGTCTGATTCGTCCAGAGGGGCGCGGGGCGGTAACTCTGGGGGGAGAGGGTCCATCAGCGGGGAGGAGCCGCCCACACCTCCATAACACACTGCAACAGGACAGGAGAAAAAACATCAGTCCTATTATTTATTCAACCAGACTTATTTTACTTTCAAACAGCAACGAAACATTGGACTCGAGTTAAAACAACTTTTTTCGTCTCGCTTTCTGTATCAGGTGTTAAGTGATCCAACTGTATATTTGTAAAGCTGCAAAAAAAATAGTGAAACAGGGAAATCATCACACAACAATCCCAAATGGGCTCTTCGATCCTATCCTGTGCAGACATATTTGAAAAGATGGGATAGGTAAGGAATATGGTAGTAGCTCCCCCTTACCTTATGCTACATGTCTGCTGTTTGTATATTCTTATAGATTAAGTGTCTAAGGCAGTGGTCACCAACCTTTTCTGAGCCAAGTTCACTTTCAAAATGCAAGCCGAGATCTACAGCTCAGAACTGTTTCTAAACATATATTTTGTTATAAATGTAAGCCTATGCAACATTTACCAAATAAGAACAGTTCTGTAGGAATAAGGTTTATTGCAGTAGGCCTGTAACGGAGGCCACCCTAGCAGTGGAGGTTTCAGTGAGAAGGCAGACACTTCGATACGGGGCAAACTCAGAATGGAGGGTGTTTATTTACAGCGCTGAGGTGGAGCAGCTAGAAAACTGTACACTATGTAAATCAAAAATCACAAACATAACAATAACTGGACAAGAACATACACTGGAAAATTAATCAAATAAAAGGTTGAGCTCCAAAGAAACCAAGCTTCAATCAATAACTGAAATTATAGCGTTCAGCCAGCACGGCAACCAATGAAATGACAGGGTTTCAAGTACAATTCCCATCAGGACTCACCTTGGACAGTGGAATTTTAGACTAATCATAAATCAATGGTAACAATTACCTTACATAAAGGCCTGAACAGCACAATAAACATGCACTGAACAAAAATATAAAACGCAACATGTAAAGTGTTGGTCCCATTTCTTGAGCTGAAATAAAAGATCCCAGAAATGTTCCATATGCACAAAACGCTTATTTCTCGAAATGTTGTGCACAATTAGTACCCTGTTAGTGAGCATTTCTCCTTTGCCAAGATAATCCATCCACTTGAAAGGTGTGGCATATCAAAAAGCTGATTAAACAGCATGATCCTTACACAGGTGAACTTTGTGTTGGGGGCAATAAAAGGCCACCCTAAAATTTGCAGTTTTGTCACACAACACAATGCCACAGATGTCTCAAGTTGAGGGAGCGTGCAATTGGCTTGCTGACCGCAGGAATGTCCACCAGAGCGGTTGCCAGATAATTTAATGTTCATTTCTCTACCATAAGCCGCCTCCAACACCTCTACATCCAGCTTCTTCACCTGTGGGATCATCTGAAACCAGCCACCCGAACTGAGGGTCAGTACAACCAAAGAACTTCTGCACAAACTGTCAGAACCCGTCTAAGGGAAGCTCATCTGCGTGCTCATTGTCCTCACCAGGGTCTTGACCCGACTGCAGTTCAGTGTCGTAACCAACTTCAGTGGGCAAATGCTCACCTTCGATGGCCACTGGAGAAGTGTGCTCTTCACGGATGAATCCCAGTTTCAACTGTACTGGGCAGATGGCAAACAACGTGTATGGCGTCGTGTGGCCGAGCAGTTTGCTGAACGTTGTGTGCCCCATGGCAATTGAAGGTGATTAGAGTGAGGATGAATTAACTGTGGTGGCAGGTGCATTGCTGACTGCTGAGAAGAAGTTGAATATAGAGAGAAGTGGTGTAGTGAGGAAGGTCAGCGTGAAGTCCATCCATGATGGAACCTTGGCGAGAGTGAGGACCGCCGAATTCGGGCCTTGTCCTGAGGATGATTCTGGCCCAGTGGGAGTGAGATTTGTAGAGCGAATGGATCCTTGTATTTTGTCTGATCCATATGTGGTGTCAGGTTGGGGACTGTTGAGTTGGTGAAGTTAACTCGGAGTGGACTCGTGGTGATGTATTGTGTTACATTCACCCAGAGGGAGTGGGTGCTCCGCATTACGCGATTAGGGACAACAATTAGGACTTGCTTTGCAAAGCAGGGTGCCGTTGAAAGGAGTGATAACGGGGATGGCATTAAGTGTTGAGGAGGAGCAGTTGAAATGGAAGATTCCCGCCGTTTGGTGAGTTGTAGATTTGGTGGAGAGCGTGGGGAAACGGAGAAGACAACGTCTGTCAAGCTGAGTTTTGATGCAGTCTTTGCCAGATAAGGTCATGGTAGGAAGTGTCAATTACCCCGTGAGAGCTTTTGTTCCAAAAATAAAATAGTGTTTTAGGTGTCAAGTTTATGGGCATGTTACAGCAGTGTATCGGAGGGAGCTGCCTTGATGTGAGAAAGGAGGGCATGAGACGAAGGAATGTGTGGTATCGGAGGAGAAAGTAATACATGTTAGTTGTGGGGGTTCCCATGGAACTGGAGTTTGGAGGTGTCCGGTGAGAGAAAGGGACATTTGAGGTAGCCAGGGTTAGAGTAGTACAGAAAGTGTCATATCCCGAAGCAGTGAAAAGAGTGGTAGAAGAAGATGGGGACCCGGGTGAGGGATCCTGAGAGATGGGAAGAATATGTGCTTCAGTACAGTGGACTAGCATTTATTGCCTTGGTTGTTAATTGTACTGCAGAAAATCACAGAAAATAGAGGTGGAAGAGAAGTACTTTTTATTGCAGAACAGTTGCGGGGGGTGTTGAGTGGTAGTGTTCTGTCCTCTCAGACCGTTGGTCTGAAGTAGGACTTGATAGGGTTAAATAGTGGAATGGGGTGGTGGGTTTTGTAGAGAGGGCTAATAGTTGGCTGGGCAATTTCCCGTTGTCTCAATTGTATATATTACCGTATCAAATAATTGAATGTAGGTAGGCCGTGGATGGCCTTACACCGGTACAGTAGGTGGTGGTGCATGCACCTAAAAGTTGGATGCGATCTGACAACCAAATCCCAAAGAAGAAGAATCTCCGTTTGACCCACCTCCCGTCTCAGCAGGAGCATGACAGAGGAACAAACATTTCACAGGTAGGCTACGTTTTTTAAAATAATTATTTTACATCACATAATGATTACCGAACTCTGTGCACTTCAATTGTAACACTGATAAGAAAAGGCATGATAAGAAACATTACATGCAGTGCAACAAACAAATGGCTGCTGCCAAAACCAAATGAATCGCCGGGGGAACTCGCAACCTGCGTTTCGCTCTACAGGCTACATCGACAGCGCCAAAGGACAAGCCATCATACACATATTATATTCAATAAAGGAATGTGCATTTCATAAACCCACAAACCGTTTCCATGTCTGGTTGTATCTGCTTCTGATGGTCAGTCTCAGCGGATGGAGGGGAGAGCGAGAACAGCAGAGGGTCCGCCTCGCACGGTTCCCCGATCTCTCCTTTTCCTCCGGTGAGACTGACCAGAGAGAGGTGGAGACAGTCTGATGACCAAACTCGAGTCACACCGCATTATTTCTGCCTCATGCACAAATTCATGTTGCTCCTATGACCAGAGAAAGTGAATTATTAGTCGACATTAAAATAGACACGACGAGCCGTTAATAATAATAAAAACTCCGGTCCTATCGATGCACGTTTTCTATGTTTTGAAAAGTGTTGAATCGTAAAAGCAGCAGCTATTTGCTGTATTCTTTGACAGTCTCTCTGGTCAGGGTTTTAAAAGTCATTAAAATCCCATTTAGGCCAGTATCAAACTTTGCTGCGGGGTAGTGGAAGCTACTGGCACGGTGATTTGAGCTATCCGATTGGCCAGCGCAGTAGAGGCGCACTTGATTTAGCACTACAGGTCTGCCGGGTAGGCAGAGTTTGGTCCTTCAGACAAATGAAATGGTTCAAAATGGGAAGACTTTGCCTACCCGGCGCACAGGGCTGCCGAATCAAGTGCATCTACCACCAACGGCTCAAGGCAACAAAAATACATTTTAAAAAAGAGGAGCGCAAAGAAATGTTCGGTGATCGACTAGGAATGACTAGTTGACTAGGACCGTGATTGACTGGTTGGTATATACTGGTCTAAGAGTAGTAGCTTGGTGAGGTGTCTAGGGGTCGATTTGGGATGCCCCACTCACCTTGAGAGAGGCGGTCACTGAATTCTGGCATTCCACTGATGTCCATGGGTCCCCCACACACAGCTTCTATGTCCTCCTGTTCACTGTAGAGTCAAGATACACAAAGCTTGTTATATATCTGGGGTGTCGCTTCTACTTCTGCTGACCTCATCAATATTTGACAAGCATATATATGGTCCCTCTTAACTCTCACTGACTGCCCCCCCACCCTAATCACTGACTTAAGAGTTCTTTCAACTTAACACACAATTTGCTTACCTGATACATATACCGTTCCTGATGTCACTCAACCAAGCTCTCATCTGCACAGCGTCTCGCGTCTCAATCACATACTGCACCTGTCCCTCCAACTGACAGAGAGAAAGATAGGGTTAGCGAGAGAGTGACAAAGGGGTGAGAGAGAGGGGGCGAGAGAGAGGGGCAAGAGAAAGGGGGGTGAAAGAGGGGGGCGAGAGGGGTGAGAGGAAGGAGAGAGAGAGAGAGAGAGCGAAATACAAGTCAGTCTACAGAGGCAAGATGAACAGGAACTGACTACCTGAACAGAATTTACTGAGAGAACAAGAAAGGGGAAATGAAAGGATGGACAGAGCAGAGCATCACCTGCAGGAGGAAGGTGTTCTCCTTGTCAGGCACCTCCAGGGCTGTGGTGCTCCTCACATCCACAATAGAGCAGCATGGGATAGTCAGCCTGGGCTTGGAGGACTGAGACAGGGGGACAGAGAAGAACATTGAATAAGACACATCTGTGCACTCAGAGAAATTGTGCAATTTTCACAATGCCTGCCAATGACATCATTCATCTCCAAGCATTCCAAAGGAGCATGTTGATAGGTTGTCATGCCTCAGTGTTACATCAAAGATACACAATCTACCCCGATGGCCCCCACCCTCTGGGGAGCCAGGCCCAGCCAATCAGAATGAGTTTTCCCCACAAAAGAGTTTTATTATAGACAGATATAAGTTAACGTGGCCAGGATAACAAATGACTATGAGGAAATTAAATCGAAAATGGGAGGAACAACATAGTTTAATCCAATAAAGATTTGAATTAAAATGTTGTACCTTGTAAAGAATAAGCATTGCTATACTGCACATTAAGTTTTAATATTTTTGTCACAAATAATGCTATCAGTATAATGTAGTACTATTACAAATGTGAACTTTATCTTCCAATCATTTTATTTCTCAATATGGCAGTGTTATCTGGTGGGAAATTAAACAAAAACTGTGAAACTTGAAAATGCAAACTGGAGTATTGCGTTTAAATTTCATCATTGATTATGTTCACATGAAAATACAATTGCAAACTTATTAATGTATCATCATCAAATATGATTTTTTGGGGGGCAGCTATATACTCCAAACATTAAGAATATCTTCCTAATATCGAGTTGCACTGAACAGGTGTCTCACTCACTTTAGGCGGGATGAAGAACTCCAGATAGTACTCCTCGCCACGCTCCCCCTCCTTGTCCCTCTCCCTCAGGACCAGTCGGCACTTGTGCCACCGACCACCCCTCCAGCCCACAGTGCCCCCAGGGACGAGAGGCTGCACTGCAGCTGTCTGAGCGGCGTTAGCGGTGGACGAGGTGTTGTTTAAGCCAGTACCAGCGTTGTTGTGTTCTTGTGTGCCGTGGTGCAGCAGGCCGAAGGAAAATCCAGGGAAACCACCGTGGCTCCCGGCAAACTCATCTGGCATGGAGGAGCTGACGCTGACTCCTCCCTCCCTCACCAGCCGGCCCATCTTCCTCGGGGTGGCGCTGCTGCTGCTGCTTGGGGGCAGGCCGGAAGAAGGTGACACCACGGCCGAAGTGGGTGCCGAAGAGAGAACGGGGGGCGGGGAGCGAGACAGACGCAGCTTCTCCAGCCGGTGGCTCCACTTCTCCTTCTCTCCCCCCTCGCCATTGCTCCGCCGGCGGTCCCGTGCCTCCGATAGCGAGAGGGAGGTGGCACTGCTGGAGGAAGACGGGGGCAGGGAGGAGGAGGAGGAGTGGGGGAGGGAGAGGGGCAGGGAGAGGGAGACAGGCATGGAGGAGGTGGGTGTAGGGGGCTGAGTGCCAGAGTTCCTCTTGGAGGAAGAGCCGGTGCAAGCGTCCTGGACCCCCATTGTGTAGCTGTAGCTGGAGGGCAGCTGGGAGGAGCTCTGGGGGGAGTCGCTGGACGAGCTGCGCCAGTGCAGGATGCCCCGGACACTGCCCCGCACGCTGCGCCCAACACTCCGCAGAGAGAAGCGCTTCTTCAGTTTGGTTTTGGACTGGCTTCCTGCCGAGGCCGGGGTGCCATTACCTTTGGAGCGGGGAGGAGTTGTGTCGGAGCAAGGGGAGGCAGGCATTTGGGGCATATTGGAGGGGTCTTCATTGTCCAAGCAAACTTCCAGCTCCTCCTCCCCCTCATCTGGCTCCACCTCCTCCTCCATGACCGTTACGCCTGCCCAGCTGTCCTCTTCCTCGGCTGTCGTTTCTCCATTTCCTGGGCCGACGCCAGTGAAGTGTTTAACAGTAACTGGGGCACCCCTCTCTTCCCGCCTGCCGTTGTTTCCTCCTCCCACTGAGGAGGAGCAGGAGGAGGAGGAGGATGGGGGGAGGACCGTTGTGACAGCATAGGAGTCTTGAAATTGGTCCCCACTTCTGGTTTCCAACACCAGTCGTGTGGAGGCAGGCTTGGGCAGGGCTCTCACCGGGTTGGCTGGGGCACAGGGGTGGTAGGAGGCTCCCTCTGTGACAGGAGGGGGAGAGACCGCCTCCTCTTCCAGGGAGGTGGCGTCTGATTGGGGGGCCCAGCTCCCCGCCTCCATCCCAGGGGCTGTACCCAGTGCCCCGGCCACCCCCTCCAGTTCGCTCTGGAAATGTCGGACAAAGCGGTCAGTGAAGCGGCGACAGAAGGCGGCAGCAGAGTCGGGGGAGTAGTGAGGGTTCTCCAGGAGGAACGCCCGGAAGTGGCGAGCAAAGTCCCCGGCCGCCATGCGGGCATGCAGCTCACAGAACTCCGTCCAGCTCAGGCAGGGGGAGGGTGTGGGGGTGTCCGACAGCGAGGAGGGGTGAGGCTGGGCCAAGGGAGGGGGCAGGGGGTGGCCGAGGGAACATGGGCAACAGGGAGGGGGATGGAGGGGACGGAGAAGGGGAGGGTGAAAGGGGCAGCGGGGAGGAGTTGGCTGCCCGCGGGCTAGGTGGGGTTAATAGAGAGCCGTTCATTCTACCAGGAGGGCGCGGGGGGAGAGCGCGGGGGGAGGGGGCTGATTGGCCAACTAGCTGGCTGCTATTTGGTTTATCACTTAAGGTTAATTAATGAAACCTGCACAGCTCCTCAGGGCTAATTTACAAACGGGTGGGAATTCAAGTACCGTACTATGCCAGGCATAGAGTAGATTCACCCCCATTTAAAACCTTCAGCTAAAAGACTACTGTAACACACTGATGAGCACAGACTGAGACGAGGTAGAAATATAGGGGGTCTGTCTCTGTGCAACATGCTTTCATACATTTAAAAATATCTATGATAAAATACAGGGTAAAATCGGTGTCAGGGAGGAGGTATAAGACAGAGGTGAGGTAAATAGGTGAGGTTCACAAGTGGCCGCCCTGCTTACGGTCCACCACACATCCACAAGAACACAACTGCAGCCTGTGAAAACAATACAAGCACAATTAATGGTGATACATCACATTACCTGTTACATATATTCTCCAGAGACATAACCAACTCTAATATGATCTACAATATCTAATTAACTGTTACTAATACAAATACCCCTGGCACCGGTTGCCACCTGTAGTTGTTGTCTGTTGGACTAGTGGTCACAACAGTTGTCAAGTTTTTATTTTTTATTGAGTCAATGCTTTACATCCATAAAAACAAATTGTTAAGCAACCCGTTTTACTGACAACCCATTCAATTAGCTAGCTAGATATCTTCACATAACGGTACTAGATGTGGTAGCTAGATATGGTGAAGAACCAAATGGTTGCTTGTGAGACACCAACTGATTTGTCAGTGTTCAGATAACTAGTGGCTTAATCACTTTCACACACTGTAGCAAAGCCAAAAATAGTGTGGCATAGCTAACTAACTACCTTACTGGCCACAAAATAAATAAAACACCTTGTTGGCTAGATTATTGTAGCTAAACAACTGACTGCGTATGAAACCCGTTAGCTAGCTAACAACATTACCCAGCTAGTTTGCAAACTGGCGCTGGATGTAAACAATCCAGAGAGCTTGGTTAGTACTGACGTTACTGGCTAACAAAGTTAGCTGGAATTCACAAACCATTGTCGGCCTAGTCAGATACTCGAGGCCAATGCTTGATGGCTAAAATAACCTAAAGGAGAGGAGGAGAGACAGTTAACTAGATAGCTGATATTACGGAGTAATGATAGTGCATGGACATGGTAAAATGACACCCAGTGAGGTCATGTTAGCTTAACTAACGTTAACTAGCAACAAGAGCCAGCACATCGCGTGATAAACAATCTAGTTAGCGTAAGCGATACTGAGCTAACTAGCGACCCATCAGTTAGCTAGCAACGCCATCCATCTTAACAGAACCATGTTAGCTAGCTAAATAAAAAGCACCAGCTTGAAGCAGTTAGCTAAGTAGCTAACTAGCCAATATTCAACAATGTAGCTAAAATGTAAGCCTAACTAGCTGTTTTAATTAAATAACAGCGGTTTAGTCAGCTAATAGTAGCGAGATATTGTTTGTTATAGTAGCTACCTAGACTATGGCTATTATCGTTGAATAAGGGGTGCTAGCTAATTGAAGTAATGTTATGTTTACCCACTTGTACACGCTTGTCTTCAAAATAGTGTCCACTTACAGTTAGCTAGCCTCCCATACTTGCTACAGACAACAGGCGAATCGCTAGCTAGTTACCTAGATATTATTATTAGCTAGCCAGCTATTAATAAAACAACTAATTTAGTAATCTTGCGTTGGCTTACATTAGAATTGTAATTTATACGCGCCAGCGTTTTATACAATTCGTTCATATATCCGCGATATAAATATAATTTTATAACAGTTGTTGCTAACGTGAATATTTCTGTGCTGCCTATCTCTCGCGATATAGTGGGAGAGAGCGGATGGGAAGGGAAAGTCGAGGAGGGTGGCAGCAGGAGGAGTTGCAGGGACTACGTTTGCATTCAGTGTACTTGGGTGGTGGGAAAATGGAGGGGCACTAAAAACATTTTGAAAAACAATCACCACCGTCTGTGAATTGTATGAGGCGTAAATGAACATTTGTCTCATACTGAGCTACTAGACTTTCTGTTTAAAAATGCATGAATGTTTTACAACAAGCCTATATAATTGCATAGAATAAAATATATATATATATATATCCTTATGGAGATGAGTAAATAATTTATTTCAAACTAGCTGAATAGATCCGTGATTACTGTAGTATGCCGACATGCAGCCTTTCTGTATCAGTGGCCACATGAGCATATAGACCTACTGCTGTGTTGGTGGTGTCTCTATAGCTTGATTTCAATATTGTGTTGTTTATACACAGCGTGTACTTACTGTCAATTCAGGTTCCACCCTTTTATTCGTCTTCTATGGTATTTCTCTTTCATTTCACGAGCATGTGTTTAAAGGTCCAATGCGGATGTGTTTTTTTTTGTCTCAATATTGATCCTTTCCAGGTAACAATTAAGTTCCTTCCTGTGATTGTTTCCAAATAAATTTTTCTAAAATAGACGAATGGACTACAATAGAGTAGAATATCATTGAATAGACTAAAATAGAATAGAGAAGGATTAGAATCATAATCATGATCATAATTTGTCTTTCATTAACAAAATGTACACTGGAAAAAAAGGAAAAAACAAGTATATTCCCTGTAATCTGTCGAGAAGTAAGGAGGGACCTAACTAGTGGTTGTTTATAGAAAAATAATAACTTCAATGCCATTTGTACTGTAGCTTCTATTTCTTTCTATCGCCCTCTCTCTGTGTCACACTCACTCACTCAATTATCTTCCAATAAATATACAGTTGAAGTCGGAAGTTTACATACACTTAGGTTGAAGTAATTAAGGCTACTTTTTCAACCACTCCACAAATGTCTTGTTAACAAACTATAGTTTTGGCAAGTCAGTTAGGACATCTAGTTTGTGCATAACACAAGTAATTTTTTCCAACAATTGTTTTACAGACAGATTATTTCACTTATAAATCAATGTATCACAATTCCAGTGGTCAGAAGTTTACATACACTAAATTGACTGTTCCTTTAAACAGCTTGGAAAATTCCAGAAAATTATGTCATGGCTATAGACGCTTCTGATGGGCTAATTGACATCATTTGAGTCAATTGGAGGTGTATCTGTGGATGTCTTTCAAGGCCTACCTTCAAACTCAGTGCCTCTTTGCTTGACATCATGGGAAAATCTAAAGAAATCAGGCAAGACCTCAGAAAAAAATTGTAGACCTCCACAAGTCTGGTTCATCCTTGGAAGAAATTTCCAAACGCCTGAAGGTACCACGTTCATCTGTACAAACAATAGTACGCAAGTATAAACACCATGGGACCATGCAGCCGTCATACCGCTCAGGAAGGAGATGCGTTCTGTCTCCTAGAGATGAACGTATTTCGGTGTGAAAAGTGCAAATCAGTCCCAGAACAACAGCAAAGGACCTTGTGAAGATGCTGGAGGAAACAGGTACAAAAGTATCTATATCCACAATAAAACGAGTCCTATATTGACATAACCTGAAAGGCAGCTCAGCAAGGAAGAAGCCACTGCTCAAAAACCGCCATAAAAAAGCTAGACTATGGTTTGCAACTGCACATGAAAATGAATATCGTACACTTTGGAGAAATGTCCTCTGGTCTGATGAAACAAAAATAGAACTGTTTGGCCATAATGACCATCATTATGTTTGGAGGAAAAAGGGTGAGGCTTGCAAGCCAAAGAACACCATCCCAACCGTGAAGCACGGGAGTAGCAGCATCATGTTGTGGGGGTGCTTTGCTGCATGAGGGACTGGTGCTCTTCCCAAAATAGATGGCATCATGAGGGAGGAAAATTATGTGGATATATTGAAGCAACATCTCAAGACATCAGTCAGGAATTTAAAGCTTGGTCGCAAATGGGTCTTCCAAATGGACAATGACCCCCTGTTACGGATACAGGTACCCTGTGTGTGTATTTCTTTTCTCTCCCCCTCACAGGTGGCAATCATCATTCCCCAATCAGTCGCTATTCAGAAGACACACCTGCTGTTTCCATTACCCTATCACATTCTCTTTCCCTTGGTTTAAAAACCTTGTGTGTCTGTTTGCTCTAGAGCTCAATCTCTCTTTCAATGCCATCTGTCTATAGATCTCTTGTTTGGTTTTTGCAACTACATGTCACTTTGTCCCCACCTGTGAGTATTGGTTTTGTTATGGTGTTTGTTTGACGGTGGGAAAAGGGGGTACCAAGATAAGTCGCCCATGGGCATACATTACCCGTAGGAATACTTTGTATAAAAACACTAGTTAGAACTGGGTGGACCACCCACTGTATTTTTGGTTAGTTAGTTAGCTGTTGGTGAAGTAGGCTAGTCTAGCTTAGGGGTGTTTTTGGATACTTATTATTTCTTTCCTTGGGTCCAGCTCAGCCCCTTTTCCCGCTCCCCCCCATTACTGTGTGTTTTCAAATAAACCATGAGTGTTTGACAGTAATTTAGTTGTCTCTGGTTATTTTCGTCCAATTATAATTTGCATGAGTTATGTTACGGGTCTCGTTACCATCCCCCCCCCCTAGACTGTCGGGACAAAAGGGATTCGTAACACCCCCAAGCATACTTCCAAAGTTGTGGCAAAATGGCTTAAAGACAACAAAGTCAATGTATTGGAGTAGCCATCACAAAGCCCTGACCTAAATCCTATAGAATATTTGTGGGCAGAACTGAAAAAGCGTGTGTGTGCAAGGAAGCCTACAAACCTGACTTAGTTACACCAGCTCTTGTCAGGAGGAATGGGCCAAAATTTACCCAATTAATTGTGGGAAGCTTGTGGAAGGATACCCAAAATGTTTGACCCAAGTTAAACAATTTAAAGGCAATGCTACCAAATACTAATTGAGTGTATGTAAACTTCTGACCCACTGGGAATGTGATGAAAGAAATAAAAGCTGAAATAACTCATTCTCTCTACTATTATTCTGACATTTCACATTCTTAAAATAAAGTGGTGATACTAACTGACCTAAGACATGGCATTTTTACTAGGATTAAATGTCAGGAATTGTGAAAAACGGAGTTTAAATGTATTTAGCTAAGGTGTATGTAAACTTCCGACTTTAACTATATATAATTAATTAGTGAGAAGAAATGCATAGACTGACATCTCGTGCACTGTTGAGAAACTACAAGGTGTTGACTGAACTTTCGACTAAGGTTGAACCGCATGCTGTTTAATTTGTGGTGAAATTTGAATTATTAACTTTTTTATCCTTTTAATCAACACAAGAGAATACAGGAAACAGGCTAGCTACACTACTGAACTTCTGGTTTCATTATTTGTGTGGGTGAAGAAAGCAAGAAAAGACCAGAGCGACTTTATAGGCTACTGCCCTATTCCTTTCAACGAGACCTCTATAATCGCAAGTAAGTAAGTAACTTCCAGTAGCCTATTTTTATATGCATGACTGTTGTAAACTTTAGCTATATAGCACAATTAAATACATTGACAACATTGACAACAGTGTTGTTCTGAGACGCATTCAAATACTATTTATTGTATTTCAATTACAAGTGCATTTTTTCTTTGAAAATACAATTAGTTGTATATTGGAATGCATTTGGAAATACATTTGGAAAGTATCAGCATGGATGTGAAATTACTGAAATACACAGATGAGTATTTTCAAATAAAAAATATTTAAAGACTCCATGCATTTGAACCGAGGGCTGTTTGGTCCAATGGGTATTTGAAATGTATTTATAAACTAGTTTCAAATAGTATTTGTAGGAAATTATTAGAAAATACTTTCAAATATTTCAAATAGAATTGGTTGTTTCGGCCCTATTATTTGAAAATACAAAAATCAACAGAAAATAAGCCTTTAAAATACAAATACTTAAATACGCATGTATTACTGAACTCAGGTTTGGTTGTTATTCAAGTATATTTAGGCTAACACCTCTGTTGGTGGAGATTGACACTACTTGCTCCTAGGTTTTCGTAGGTTTTAGGTTTTCGTAGAATAATATCAATTTCTAAAACCTTCTGAAAAATTTTGCACGCCCAGTTTTTCAGTTTTTGATTTGTTAAAAAAGTTTGAAATATCCAATAAATGTCGTTCCACTTCATGATTGTGTCCCACTTGTTGTTGATTCTTCACAAAAAAATACAGTTTTATATCTTTATGTTTGAAGACTGAAATGTGGCAAAAGGTTGCAAAGTTCAAGGGGGCCGAATACTTTTGCAAGGCACTGTACATTTTGCTATTCAAGGAATACTTTGTACTTATATTGATTTCAACTGGTTGAAATTGTAATGACTTTTTATGACTCAGTGCTATTTCGGAAGTGCTTAATATATTTGTATTTATTATGGATCACCATTAGCTGCTGCCAAGGCAGTAGCTACCCCTCCGAAACTAACTGCAGCTTTTTGTTAAGCATTACAGTCATTTCAGTCGCTGTAGTAGTTGACATGTATAGTGTTGAGTCATCTGCATACATAAACACACTGGCTTTACTCAAACCAGTGGCATGCCATTAGTAAAGATTGAAAAAAGCAAGGGGCCTAAACAGCTACCCTGGGGAATTCCTGCTTCTACCTGGATTAAGTTTGAGAGGCTTCCATTAAAGAACACCCTCTGTGTTCTGTTAGACAAGTAACTCTTTATCCACATTATATACAGGGGGTGTAAAGCCATAAGACAAGGTTTTTCAGCAGCAGACTATGATTGATAATGTCAAAAGCTGCACTGAAGTCTAACAAGACAGCCCACACAATCATTTTATCATCAATTTCTCTCAGCCAATCATTAGTCATTTGTGTAAGTGTCATCCTTGTTGAGTGTCCTTCCCATTTTTTCCAGAATTTACTAAGATTTAGTAACAGGCTGATTGGTTGGCTATTTGAGTCCGTAAAGGGGGCTTTACTTTTCTTGGGTAGCGGAACGACTTTAGCCTCCTTCCAGGCCTGAGAGCACACACTTTCTAGAAGACTTAAATTGAAGATGTGGCAATATCGTCCACTATTATCCTCAGTAATTTTGCATCCAGATTGTCAGACCCCGGTGGCTTGTCATTGTTGATGGACAGCAATACTTTTTTCACCTCTTCCTCACTGACTTCACGGAATTCCAAAGTACAATTCTTGTCATTCATAATTTTGTCAGATACACTTGGATGTGTAGTGCCAGTGTTTGTTGATGGCATGTCCTCCCTAAGTTTATTTATCCTTCCAATAAAAAAGTAATTAAAGTAGTTATCAGTGGGTAATATCAGTGGGTTTTGTGATAAATGAGCCATCTGATTCAATGAATGATGGAGCCGAGCTGGCTTTTTCCACAAAAATGTCATTTAAGGTGCTCCAAAGCTTTTTACTATCATTCTGTCACGCCCTGGTCTTAGTATTTTGTGTTTTCTTCATTTATTTTGGTCAGGCCAGGGTGTGACATGGGTTTATTTTGTGTTGTGTTTATGTATGGGGGTTTTTCGTAGGTTTTGGGATTGTGGCTTCGTGGGGTGTTCTAGCAAAGTTTATGGTTGCCTGAGGCGGTTCTCAATCAGAGGCAGGTGATTCTCGTTGTCTCTGATTGGGAACCATATTTAGGCAGCCATATTCTTTGAGTGTTTCGTGGGTGATTGTTCCTGTCTCAGTGTTTTGTATTTCACCAGATAGGCTGTATAGGTTTTCACGTTCCGTTTGTTGTTTTGTATTTTCATGTGTCATCTTCATTAAAGATGTATCGTATTAACCACGCTGCATTTTGGTCCGACTCTCCTTCAACGGAAGAAAACCGTAACACATTCTTTATATATATATATATATATATATATATATATATATTTGTTTCATAGTATAGTTTATTTTTATTTAGGTTAGTCACATGATTTCTTAATTTGCAGTACGTTTGCCAATCAGTTTGGCTGGCAGACTTATTTGCCATACCTTTTGCCTCATTCCTCTCAACCATACATTTTTTAAATTCCTCATCAATCCAATGGGATTTAACAGTTTTTACAGTCATTTTCTTAATGGGTGCGTGCTTATTAGTAACTGGAATAAACTGGAATAAATATGTCAAGTCCCGCATCTGGTTGCGCCTCATTACACACTACAGACCAGCAAATATTCTTTACATCATCAACATATGAATCACTACAAAACTTATTGTATGACCTCTTATACACTATATTAGGCCCAGCCTTTAACTTTGGTTTGCCTAGATATGGCTATTATTTTGTGATCACTACGTCTTATGGATTTGGATACGGCTTTAAAGCAAATTTCAGCAGCATTAGTAAAGACGTGATCAATACATGCTGATGATTTCATTCCTGTGCTGTTTGTAGATACCCTGATAGGCTGACTGACAACCTGAACCAGGTTGCAGGCACTGGTTACAGTTTGAAGCTTTTTATTGAGTGATTTTATTGATGAAAGCCAGTCAATATTTAAATCCCACAGAAAATATACTTCTCTGTTGATATCACATACATTATCAAGCATTTCACACATATTATCCAGATACTGACTGTTAGCACTTGGTGGTCTATAGCAGCTTCCCACAAGAATGGGTTTTAGATGAGGCAGATTAACCTGTAGCCATATTACTTCAACAGTATTTAACATTAGATCTTCTCTAAGCTTTACAGGAATGTGGTTCTTTATATAGACCGCAACACCACCGCCACTGTTGGCATTTATGTATTTTCGGTAAATGTTATAACCATGTATTGCTACCACTGTATCATCGAAGGTATTATCTAAGTGAGCTTCAGGTATTGTCAGAATATGAATGTCATCTGTTACAAGCAAGTTATTGACTTCATGGACCTTGTTTCTCAGGCTGCATATGTTAATATGGGCTATTTTTAGCACTTTTCTGGGTTGCTTGATTGTTTTTAATGCTTTCATGGGAATCTTATCAGAAGTAGACTTGATAGTGCAGGGTGAGCTGCACAAAGTGGTCTTCCTACTAGGGCACACTGCCTCAGTTCTTGGGTCATTTATAAGTCATTGTTTCAACACAGCCTTGAAATGCATGGACAGGAGCCAAGGTGATTTGGATGGACTCCGTCATTCCTGGTGAGTATCTTCTGTTTCCAGAAGGTGTCAAAGTTATATATAAAAGTGACTCCAGCAGAGCTACAATAATATTTTAGCCAGATGTGTAATGCCAGTAGCCTGCTGAAACTTTCACACTCGTGGTCCAGCAATGGTACTGGACCTGAAATGATAGGCTGTTTTTTTGGAGTCTTTTAATGCTAAAATCAGTTCTTTAAAATACATTTTAAGATGTTCTGAGCTAGCCCTCCTTATGTCGTTTGACCCCACATGGACTACGACAATGTCAACTCACGGCATCTGTCGTAGAACAGTCGGAAGCAGCCTTGTGATGTCCTGTACTCGTGCACCTGGGTAGCACAGGATTTTTGACTTGGGAACCGAGATGTTTCTCACCATAGAGCTGCCTAGGATGACAGGTGGCGATGTTAAATGGCCCGGTCTCTCAGGCAGCCTCACAGTCTGATGAGGGTGGGAGCACATGACAGCACAGCATGGTAGAAACACAACATGACAACAACAGGATAGCAACACAACATGGTAGCAGCACAAAACACGGTACAAACATTATTGGGCACATACCAAGGGTATAAAAGTGTTGAGTTAAGAATTAACATATCAGACTAGAAGGGCCACCATCTGCAGCTGAGGTCTACGATTAGTCATGACCCTGAAACACAACACAAGGTTGAAGAAGACAATGGAACCTCTTAAAAATCAATGCTATGGTTGAGTAGCTGTTCTGTATCTAAGAAGGTTAATTTAAGTTGGACCATCTGGTTATTCTCTTTAAATCTTTGTGTCCTACACTGCTTTCATCACCACTCTGGGATCATCAACACGGCTGACTAGCCGTCCTCAGGAGACCCCTCTTCCAGAACGAGTGCAAGTAAACAGACAACTAAGAAGGACAGTATGACATCTTGTGGACAAGAGACTTACACCAGAGAACAAAGGAGAAGGTCATCCGAAATAAGAAGTCTCAATCAAACCCTCCTCACCAAGCAGAACCCGACACATGAAGGCCTAGGCCCAACAAAGATACCCGACGAAGACCTTCAACACGTAAATACATGCATCACCTCTTACCCATAAGAGAGGCAGTTCGGGGCAAGGTATTAGGGTTATTGCGAGTGTAGTTCCCAAATGTATCCAAGTGTTGCTTCTCTCTCCCTCTCGTTTTCTCACTCTCTCTTTAACTCTCCATCTTGTGTAACCAGTGTCATATTGTGTTAGTCCGCTAGGGACCTGCTGTCATCAAAGTTTCTAATCAATAACCTATACCGTGTGTATCTTATGTTATCATTTAGCTTGTTAGTAAATAAATAATCAAATCAATTTGTGTGGTACGGAATGACCAGTGAGACCCGGGTTTGTGCAGAGTCTACGACGTTCAGAATGAGACTCATGGGAGGAAATTATTAATTAGTGACTGGTATGATCTCTATATATTCTTGAGTTAATTCGGGAGATGGTAACTCATTAAACAAACTTTTCCTATGGTGCCCCAAATTTGTAATGAGTTAATTGTTACACGATTAATTTAATTGAGTAATAATTAGACAGTAGGTAATTATTCGATAAATAGCAGTCATCACAATAATGATAGTCATGTCACGTCACAACAAAAGATAAAAGAAACAGTGACGTAAATGTGTTGTTTCATACCATATTGCATTGCTGAACATTGCAAATAATATGTATTGAGACAAGTTTCTCGGTCTGTTGGTTGTTTCTTTGAATTCCTTCTCATCAAAACAGATTCAGTATTCACATTTTTATATATATATATATTTTTACACAAAACCATGAAATATTGTAAACAAAACTTTGATCGACAGCTAAACCACCAGAGAGAGGAGAGCAGGTGAAGCCACCGTAATAGCAACAGTTTATCAACTCTTTATTCTGTGATAACATCTGATACAATCACTACGGTCCTTCTTGGAAAAAGAGGCACAGTGTGAAGGGTAAACTGATTGTAAAAGAATCTTTGTGAAATAATAGTTTTAAAGCACATTTCCTGCGACTCTACACATTTTGCCATGAGGCTCAGAGAACATTTGCAGCTTTAAAGTAACTGTCCAGTGAATGTTACTTTTCTCATACCCACATTTTGATCGTGTATGTTTGATAGTGGTATGTTTGATAGTGTATGTTTGATAGTGTATGTGATGTAGACAGAGAGGTCTACTTTTTTGGGGACCTGAATATTGACTGGTTTTTATCAAGCTGTCCGCTCAAGAGGAAGCTTCTTACTGTAACCAGTGCCTGTAATCTGGTCCAGGTTATTAATCAACCTACCATGATGTTTAGAAACACTACAGGAACAAGAACATCCACATGTATCGATCACATTTTTACTAATACTGCAGAACTTAAATTCTAAAGCTATATCCGTTCACATTAGATGCAGTGATCACAATAGAGTGGCTATATCCAGGACAGCCAAAGTTCCAACAGCCGGGCCTAAAATAATGTCAGTCCGGGTTTGGCCTACCCCGGCCAATGCTGGGCCAATTGTGCGCCACCCTATGGTACTCCCAATCACAGCCGGATGAGATATAGCCTGAATTCAAACCAGGGATTATAGTGATACCTCTTGCACTGAGATGCAGTGCCTTAGACCACTGAGCAACAAAATATTTTGATGTGACTCCTTTGTGGATGATGTTAAAAATATTTGATGGTCTGATGTGATTAATGAGGAGCATCCAGACGGTGCACTTGATGAATTTATGAAATTGCTTCTTCCAATTATTGATACATATGCATCTGTTAAGAAACTGACTGTTAGAACTGTTAAGGCTCCATGGATTGATGAGGAATTGAAAAACTGTATGGTTGAAAGCAATGGGGCAAAAGGAGTGGCTAATACGTCTGGCTGCACATCTGACTGGCTTACTTATTGCAAATTGAGAAATTATGTGACTAAACTCAACAAAAAGAAGAAGAAACTGTATTGTGAAGCCAAGATCAATGATATAAAGAATGATGGAAAAAGAGTACTTGAAATTAATCAGATTAATCAGATGGCTTATTCATCATGAAACCATTTGATGTTGCTAATTATTTTAATGGCGATTTCTCTGTGAACAAATTAACAAGACTTTCAGCATGCTTATAAAGAATGCTTATGGAGAAGGGCACTCAACATCTACTGCACTGACACAAATGACTGATGATTGGTTAAATAAATTGATAAGAAGAAGATTGTGGGAGTTGTACTGTTTGATTTCAGTGCAGCCTTTATTATTGACCATAACCTGTTGTTGAAAAAACTTGTGTTATGGCTTTTCAACCTCTACTATATCGTGGATTCAGAGCTATCTATCTAATAGAACTCAAATGGAAGCTTCTCTAATGTCAAACATGTAAAGTGTGGTGTACTGCAGGGCAGCTCTCATGGCCCTCTATTCATTTCTATTTTTACCAATGACCTGCCACTGGCATTAAACAAAGCATGTGAGTCCATGTATGCTGATGATTCAACAATAAATGCATCAGCAACCACAGCTAATGAAGTCATTGAAACCCTTAACAAAGAGTTGCAGTCTGTTTTGGAAGGGGTGGCCAGTAATACACTGGTCCTGAACATCTCTAAAACTAAGAGCATTGTATTTGGAACAAATCATTCCTTAAGTTCTAGACCTCAAGCTGAATCTTGTAATGAATTGTGTGGCTGTTGAACAAGTTGAGGAGACTAAATTACTTGGCGTTACCTTAGATTATAAACTGTCATGGTCAAAACATGTATATTAAATGGAGAGGTCTGGCCATAATAAAGAGATGCTCTGCTTTTTTGATACCACGCTCCAAAAAGCAAGTTCTGCAAGCTCTAATCTTGATTATTGTCCAGTTGTGTGGTCCAGTGCTGCAAGGAAATACCTAGTTTAGCTGCAGCTGGCCCAGAACAGAGCAACATGTTTTGCTCTTAACTGTAATCAGAGGGCTGAAATAAATATTATGCATGCCAGTCTCTCTTGGCTAAGAGTTGAGGAAAGACTGACTGCATAATTTCTTCTTTTTATAAGAAACAGGGTTGAAAATCCCAAATTGTTTGCATAGTCAACTTTTACATAGGTCTGACACACACACTTATCCCACCAGACATGCCACCAGGGGTATTTTCACAGTCCCCAAATCCAGAACAAATTCAAAAAAACGTACAGTATTATATAGAGCCCTAATTGCATGGAACTTCCTTCCATCTCATATTGCGCAAATAAACAGCAAACCAGGTTTCAAAAACAGATAAAGCAAAACCTCGCGGCACAACGCCTCTTCCCTATTTGACCTAAATAGCTTGTGTGTATGCACTGATATGTAGGCTACAGTGGCAAGAAAATGTATGTGAACCCTTTGGAAATACCTGAATTTCTGCATAAATTTGTCAGAAAATTTGATCAGACCTTCATCTAGGTCACAACAATAGACAAACAGTCTGCTTAAACTAATAACACAAACAATTATACGTTTTCATGTCTTTATTGAACACACCATATAAACATTCACAGTGCAGGGTGGGAAAAGTATGTGAACCCTTGGATTTAATAACTGGTTGATCCTCCTTTGGCAGCAATAACCTCAACCAAACATGTTCTGTAGTTGCGGAACAGACCTACACAACGGTCAGGAGGAATTTTGGTCCATTCCTCTTTACAAAACTGTTTCAGTTCAGCAATATTCTTGGGATGTCTGGTGTGGTCATGCCACAGCATCTCAACTGGATTGAGGTCAGGACTCTGACTTGGCCACTCCAGAAGGTGTATTTTCTTCTGTTGAAGCCATTCTGTTGTTGATTTACTTCTGTGTTTTGGATCGTGGTCCTGTTGCATCACCCAACTTCTTTTGAGCTTCAATTGGCAGAAAGATAGCCTAACATTCAACTGCAAAATGTCTTAATAACCTTGGGAATTACTTTTTCCGTTGATGATAGCAAGTTGTCCAGGCCCTGAGGCAGCAAAGCAGCCCCAAACCATGATGCTACCTCTACCATACTTTATAGTTAGGATGAGGTTTTGATTCCAGAGATTTCTGTAAGTCTTTAGCTGACATTCTTCTTAACCTCATTGAGCATTCTGCACTGTGCTCTTGCAGTCATCTTTGCATGATGGCTACTCCTAGGGAGAGTAGCAACAGTGCTGAACTTTCTCCATTAATAGACAATGTCTTTACCGTGGACTGATGGACATCAAGGATTTTAGAGATACTTGTGTAACCCTTTCCAGCTTTATGCAAGTCAACAATTCTTAATCTTAGGTCTTCTGAGATCCCTTTTGTTCGAGGCAAGGTTCACATCAGGCAATGCTTCTTGTGAATAGCAAACTCAAATTTGTTTTTTTTATATGGCAAGGCAGCCCTAACCAACATCTATAATCTCAACTCATTGATTGGAATCCAGGTTTTTTATATTTTTTATATATTTTTTTCACCTTTATTTAACCAGGTAGGCAAGTTGAGAACATGTTCTCATTTACAATTGCGACCTGGCCAAGATAAAGCAAAGCAGCTCGACACATACAACAACACAGAGTTACACATGGAGTAAAACAAACATACAGTCAATAATACAGTAGAAGCAAGTCTATATGATGTGAGCAAATGAGGTGAGATAAGGGTGGCAAAGTAAATACAATATAGCAAGTAAAACACTGGAATGGTAGATTTGCAGTGGAAGAATGTGCAAAGTAGAAATAAAAATAATGGGGTGCAAAGGAGCAAAATAAATACATAAATAAAATAAATACAGCAGGGAAAGAGGTAGTTGTTTGGGCTAAATTATAGATGGGCTATGTACAGGTGCAGTAATCTGTGAGCTGCTCTGACAGCTGGTGCTTAAAGCTAGTGAGGGAGATAAGTGTTTCCAGTTTCAGAGATTTTTGTAGTTTGTTCCAGTCATTGGCAGCAGAGAACTGGAAGGAGAGGCGGCCAAAGAAATAATTGGTTTTGGGGGTGACCAGAGAGATATACCTGCTGGAGCGCGTGCTACAGGTGGGTGATGCTATGGTGACCAGCGAGCTGAGATAAGGGGGGACTTTACCTAGCATGGTCTTGTAGATGACATGGAGCCAGTGGGTTTGGCGACGAGTATGAAGCGAGGGCCAGCCAACGAGAGCATACAGGTCGCAATGGTGGGTAGTATATGGGGCTTTGGTGACAAAACGGATGGCACTGTGATAGACTGCATCCAATTTGTTGAGTAGGGTATTGGAGGCTATTTTGTAAATGACATCGCCGAAGTCAAGGATTGGTAGGATGGTCAGTTTTACAAGGTTATGTTTGGCAGCATGAGTGTCATTCTGTAATATGTTTCATGTTTTGTGTGGACCCCAGGAATAGTAGCTGCTGCTTTTGCAACAGCTAATGGGGATCCTAATAAAATGCCAAAATACCAAACCAGTTAAATGTAACTAAATGTAATCGGAAATGTAATCTACATAATTCCCAAAAGTAATTATCATGAGAGGGCAAAAAACAATAAGTAGTAATATTGCATACTCCAAAAGGTTAAAATCTCACCTTTCTGGTAAAAATAGTTATACATTTCTGAGGTGTAGTGTAGGCACTTTTGAGCACACAAGTTCAAGTACACAGTATAAATAAATATTTATGTATATTTCCTATTCAACAAAACTGTATGAATAAAGCTTGAAATGACTTATATGCTTTCTAAATATAGTTTAATACAATTCTAATACGACTAACTATAAGGTTTCACCTTCCTTATAACTGTACAATACATATTTGTATGTTTAGTGTTAGAGAAAATTAGACTATTTTCTAAAGGTCTCTGTTGATCAAAACATCTGTCCCCATCGCTGTGAATATCTCACAGATTACTAGCTTGGATTCCGGAAATCATTTGGAACTCACTCGCCACTGGTTTGTCAGTGGCTGTGACATAGGCTTCTGCCAGGAGATGGACAGTCGACGAGCAAATTAAATGATAGGAAGGGCATCCCAGTGGTTTCAGATTTCACATCCTATGTCACACAGGCTCAGAATATACTACACTGTCTGTGGAAACCAGGGCTATTGCTCAATGCAAGCCATTTGAACTTTGAAAGTACTTGAAAGAAAAATAAAGAAAAAACCCTTGAATGAGTAGGTTCTAAAACTTTTGACCGGTAGTGTATTTGGGCTACAGAAGTGCTATTTCTTACCGAACTCTGCAGCTTCCATCCGAAAAAAGATCCTGTGAAATTACGTCAACACATACTGGAGGAGTTACTGGCTAGCTACAAGTGGCTAGCTTAGCTAATGAACTAGATATTTTGGTCACGGTGAGCATTACCAGAATGACACATACAGTGCCTTGCGAAAGTATTCGGCCCCCTTGAACTTTGCGACCTTTTGCCACATTTCAGGCTTCAAACATAAAGATATAAAACTGTATTTTTTTGTGAAGAATCAACAACAAGTGGGACACAATCATGAAGTGGAACGACATTTATTGGATATTTCAAACTTTTTAAACAAATCAAAAACTGAAAAATTGGGCGTGCAAAATTATTCAGCCCCTTTACTTTCAGTGCAGCAAACTCTCTCCAGAAGTTCAGTGAGGATCTCTGAATGATCCAATGTTGACCTAAATGACTAATGATGATAAATACAATCCACCTGTGTGTAATCAAGTCTCCGTATAAATGCACCTGCACTGTGATAGTCTCAGAGGTCCGTTAAAAGCGCAGAGAGCATCATGAAGAACAAGGAACACACCAGGCAGGTCCGAGATACTGTTGTGAAGAAGTTTAAAGCCGGATTTGGATACAAAAAGATTTCCCAAGCTTTAAACATCCCAAGGAGCACTGTGCAAGTGATAATATTGAAATGGAAGGAGTATCAGACCACTGCAAATCTACCAAGACCTGGCCGTCCCTCTAAACTTTCAGCTCATACAAGGAGAAGACTGATCAGAGATGCAGCCAAGAGGCCCATGATCACTCTGGATGAACTGCAGAGATCTACAGCTGAGGTGGGAGACTCTGTCCATAGGACAACAATCAGTCGTATATTGCACAAATCTGGCCTTTATGGAAGAGTGGCAAGAAGAAAGCCATTTCTTAAAGATATCCATAAAAAGTGTCGTTTAAAGTTTGCCACAAGCCACCTGGGAGACACACCAAACATGTGGAAGAAGGTGCTCTGGTCAGATTAAACCAAAATTGAACTTTTTGGCAACAATGCAAAACGTTATGTTTGGCGTAAAAGCAACACAGCTCATCAACTTGAACACACCATCCCCACTGTCAAACATGGTGGTGGCAGCATCATGGTTTGGGCCTGCTTTTCTTCAGCAGGGACAGGGAAGATGGTTAAAATTGATGGGAAGATGGATGGAGCCAAATACAGGACCATTCTGGAAGAAAACCTGATGGAGTCTGCAAAAGACCTGAGACTGGGACGGAGATTTGTCTTCCAACAAGACAATGATCCAAAACATAAAGCAAAATCTACAATGGAATGGTTCAAAAATAAACATATCCAGGTGTTAGAATGGCCAAGTCAAAGTCCAGACCTGAATCCAATCGAGAATCTGTGGAAAGAACTGAAAACTGCTGTTCACAAATGCTCTCCATCCAACCTCACTGAGCTCGAGCTGTTTTGCAAGGAGGAATGGGAAAAATGTCAGTCTCTCGATGTGCAAAACTGATAGAGACATACCCCAAGCGACTTACAGCTGTAATCGCAGCAAAAGGTGGCGCTACAAAGTATTAACTTAAGGGGGCTGAATAATTTTGCACGCCCAATTTTTCAGTTTTTGATTTGTTAAAAAAGTTTGAAATATCCAATAAATGTCGTTCCACTTCATGATTGTGTCCCACTTGTTGTTGATTCTTAACAAAAAAATACAGTTTTATATCTTTATGTTTGAAGCCTGAAATGTGGCAAAAGGTCGCAAAGTTCAAGGGGGCCGAATACTTTCGCAAGGCACTGTAGATTATATTGCATAACACATTTCTGTTTGAAAATTGAGAAAGAGGCGGCGTTGGACTGTTTTTTGTGTCCAAAGTCGACCGTTAAAGAACATTTCCTGCAATTCAACATATTTTGCCATTTCTTATGACATGTTCATATATTATCTGGGGGGGGCCACCGAACTCCAGGGGGGGCCTCAAAACTGGATTTTATTTATAAATGCCTGGATGTTTTCAATGTTGGTAATTCTCTTATAAAATGGGTAAAAGTAATGTATAACAACCCCAGGTGTAAAATAGTAAATAACGGCTACTTCTCAGAGAGTTTTGAATTGTTAAACAAGGGTGTCCGCTGTCACCATATCTATTTGTTATGGCCATCGAAATGCTAGTTATTAAAATCAGATGAAATATCAACATTAGAGGATTAGAAATCTAAGGCTTAAAAACAAAGGTGTCCATGTATGCCAATGACTCAAGTTTTATATGAAGTCCACAAGCTAGATCCCTGCAATATCTCATTGAAGATAACTTTTCTGGACTCTGGACTAAAACCTAATTATGATAAGTGTACAATATTACGTATTGGATATTTAAAGAATAAAACTTCGACACTACCCTGCAGTTTACCTATAAATGGGCTGACGGTAAAGTGGACATGCTTGTATTCATATCACAAAATACATAAATGAGCTCTCCACAATGAATTTCAAAAGAAAATAGACAAGATCCTGCAACCATGGAGGTAAATACCTGTCTATTTATGGAAAAATTGCCCTGATTAACTCCTTAGTCGTATCTCAGTTTACTCACTTACTTATGGCGCTGCCTACTCCTGATGATTCGTTTTCAAATCATATGAGCAAAAAATATTTGGCTTTATCTAGGACCCTAAACCACACAAGATAAAGTGTGCCTATCTACAGTATATAATGAATATCAATTGGGTGGGTTGAGATTATTAAATATAAAAGCACTAAACCTCTCTCTAAAAGCTTCACTTATTCAAAAGTTTTACTTGGACCCTAAATGGTTCCTAAGTAGATTACTAAGAAAAGCTCATCCAATATTAAAAAATGTCCCATTTGCCTTTGTGCAGATTGCCACGTCTCATTTTCGATTAATTGAAAATTATATATTTTTCAAGGTATCTCTATTTTTTAAACAAGCATTGCAGAGCTGATTACAACTTTAATTTCCTCCCCCTGAAAAGATAGAACATATATTATCTATTCACAAGTATGTCTGCATATAGCAGTGACATCTAAAAAGCTTTGAATTAATCAGCACCTTGGAGAGTGCTGTCCGTTTCACCATCATAAGACTTGGCTGTGTACTCCGTCTGTTGCACTGCTATGTTGTGTTAGACACTTTTTTTCTCAATGTGTTCCGGTATCTCGGAGCCCCTGGGACCTCCCAATTTACAAATTAAGCACTGCTCTCGCATACAGAGATCGGAAAACGATAAAATGCATGTGTGCTTATCGTAGTGACTGTAAATCATGACTAATTTACAGTTCATGAGGGTTGCCTAATCACACATATGAAGTGTTGTTAAGATCTGACTCTTTTAACCCTTCGAAACAGCCCCTCCGGTTGGCACAGGAAGCTGAAAGTAAACACATATCCTCATTGGGGAAGGCTTTTACAGAATCCTGAGTTTAAAGTCTTTATGTTAAGAATTGACTTATTTACAGAGGGTTGAATGCAGTGATTTTCACAAACTGCAGGTTTGGTACATCAAAATGTAACCACTTCCGGTTGCTCCAGGAAGCTTAGAATCAACACAGGTAGACCTCATAGTGGCCTGATGAATTGTCATCGAAGACAGGTTCATAAGGCATTCATAACCCACATAGGCTTCAGGTTAAATTTAGGGGAGCAGGCAATGTATTCCTATGGGGACAGATGTCATTGTAAACTGTGAGATGAAAAAACCCTGTTTTCACTGTTAAGGGATAATGTCACATGGTCAAGGTTAGGATTGCACAGATCGGGAGGACCTTAGGAACACTCCTGTGGTTGAATTGTCCTTCTAACCCTAACGGTTCTGCCACTGTCCCCCAAAAGCACCTACAATTTAGGGACAGGCTTCATTATGGGCATACTTCTTTTCATGGTTGCTGCGCTCAGAGCAAGCTACGATCAAGCAGGGCGTCTCGTTGAACTCGGCACTGCCAAGAGATTATGGTAATGCCATTGCAGGCTCTGCGTGTCTTTAAGCCCGCACCTGTGTCACTCTATCCTTGCTGTGTGTGTGTGTGTGTGTGTGTGTGTGTGTGTGTGTGTGTGTGTGTGTGTGTGAGGGAGAGAGAGTTTTTTTCATTTGTATCTGTTGGGAGAAATGACTGATTTACAGTTTATGAGGGTTGCCCAATCACACATACAGTATGAAGTTTTGGAAAGATGTGACATTTTTAACCCTTCGAAAACAGCCCCTAGGACCCCAATTTAAGGCACTTCCGGTTGACACAGGAAGCTGAAAGCCTACCCCTCCTTGGGGTAGGCTCTTACAGATTTTTGAGTTTTAAGTCTTTACGTTAAGAACTGATTTATTTACAGAGGGTTGAATGATTGAGTGTTATTTCAGAAAATCACAGAAAATCACAGAAATCACGTAGAGTTCCGAAGCCTACCTTAACGGATTTGTCTGAACATGCCGCAACTGGATCTGTAACTTTTTTGATAAAAAAAAAACACATTTCTTTGAAAATCACCAATTGTACATTGTATGATTTCTCTTAAATTACGATAGATAAATGGCTGGTTCTTTTTTTCCTCACACCGTAGGTTCATATACTTTGACGTGAAGTGGTCAAATTAGAGCTCTATTTTCGTTTTTGACCTTTAATCCCAGAAAAATGGCCTTAACTCAAAAAGCTTTGAGGCCTCGACGCCATCTTGTTTCGGGGCTAACAGCCCATTAGTCCAAACCTATGCTCACCAAGTTTTGTCTTCGAAGTCTTTTCCATTAGGAGAAATGGCCATGTCGTGATTGGTGATGTTTTGTACATTTGCAATAAGATTCCATTCGCCATCTGGTGGAATTTACCGGAACAGCGGAAAAATGACCAAAATTTGACATTTTTATAAAGCGGAAACCGAATGTCCAAGAGACTTCGTTCGATGACTTCCCGGAAGATCTGGCCCCGGTGCACGGCCCGAATTTTACAAACATTCGCAGACGTCTATTAAGGGACCTTACATTTGCAATATGGAGTTTCTCATCGATCATACATTAAATGCCAAAAGGTGCCCTTCATGTATGTAATGGTGTTCTGTAATGACTGTATTTATGCTCTGCAACCACATTCTCTATGTCTACATTCATAGGTCATGCACAGGACACACCAGACAGGACCCACAGAACCTAAAGCCATCATCTTGGGTGGTGTGCACCCCAGGCTGGCAAACTTGGATAAGCTGTTCTTTGTCCTTGATGTGACGTTCCTCAAGGTGACATTCTGGTGAAATCAACCCTAATTTATTATGTATGTATATAATCAGTCTACCATAATTCTATCTTCAGTTTAACTGCATAATATCCTACAAAAGCAAATGTCATGGGTTGCCAGGCTGGGACTCCCTATGACAATTAGTCCTACACCTTTGTCCAGGGGTGTCAAACTCAATTCCTGGAGAGCCACGTGTCTATTGGGTTATTTCCTTTGTATTCATTTTCAATTAAGACCTAGAAAACTAGGTGAGAGGAGTTCCAAAATAATAAACCCACAGACACTTGCCTCTCCAGGAAATTTGTTTGACACCCCTGCCTTAGTCCTTACGTCAAGAGGTCTAATAATACATCATAATAATGCGTAACAATACATTTTAAATGCCCAAAACAATACATTTTAAAATTTGATCAAGCTGGCCCAGGTACCCGGGTGGGAGATTTCACCGGGTGAAAAGTGATTACATTAGTTTTGAAACTGGGCTTCCTCCTGGGCGTGAGCCGGGTGAAATAGCGAAGTCGGCTTAAAACAAAATGGACATATGTCAAACACGTGGAGTAATTATTACAACACATGCAAAGTGTTTGCTCCTGATAAAAACGCATATTTACTTTATCTGCCTTAAACTAGTTTAATAATACATGTTGTATGTCTCAATACTTATGTAAATAAGGTATTTAAAAAAAAGTTTGATCAATTTGCTAAAATTTCTAATAACCTGTTTTCACTTTGTCATTATGGGGTAATGTGTGTAGATCGATGAGTATTTTTTTTCTCAGATTAAACCATTTTAGAATAAGGCTATAAAGTAACAAAACGTGGAAAAAGTCAAGGGGTCTGAATACTTTCCAAAGGCACCGTATGTCGTTGCACTATACACTACATTGGATGTATCTTCATGTTGTCTTTTTTCTTTCCTGCTGCCAAGACCAACCACCTGCCTGGCTCAGAGCCAGTCCTGCCTGGCCCAGTCCACTGCTTCTTGCCCCTCACAGGATAGTGGAAGTGGCTTCTAGCGTTATACCTGCCTCCATAAAGATACTGAGTGAGTGCTGCACTGTCCTCCTAGGCACCCTGGCTACCTATTTAGCGATTTATGGATACATTTATTAATAGGCTACACCCGCATGCACTGTATTTTATATGCTAATGTACACATGCCCTGTTTTTTAATGTAATAATGCACTGTTGTGTGTTTTAAAATAAAGTGTGCTTGATGTATCTGACAGCACAAATTAAATTCCTTCTGGGAAAATAAAGTTAGTCACACATGTTATGTTTTGCTATGAAGTGTTTCCAATAGCCTTAACTTGAATATTGAATCCATTTGTCAAATGAGTGACACAACATGACTGTGCAGTTTATCTCCGCCACAGGCTATTTACTTGTGTACAATACACATTCTTATTGCTTTTCCATGCTGGCAACACTTGTCTTCTGTTGTAGAGGGTCCAAGTGGGAGTGAGGTCAGTGAAGATGAGGGACGTAAAGCAGGGGCAGGAGGAGTTGGCATTGCAAGCCTTTATGTAAGCTGAGCAGAATGTGTTTAAGAGAATGAAATGGAGAGTTAGATGTATGACATGGGATATTCTATGCTGATAAATGGTGAATTCCTGATCTACCATGACCTATTTACAAATTGGTTTAAGGGGGATTAGGGCTATATGGTTATGTGCTTAATAACCAAATCCCATACTTTACTCTTGAAATATAACTTTCTCAAAATGTCTACATTATTCTCAAAATGAACTTTGCCTAAATTAAATGTTTTGTTTATTCTCAAAATATTGGCACTTAATTTTTTTTTAAAGTACTACTAATGCAAGAAGAATAAATATCCATGTACCACCACCCATAGATTTCTTTATCTTCACATGGCTCTAATACTCTCCCGTAAAACACAGCCCTTATTTGAAGTGTTTCTAAAATCCCCAATTGGGAAAAACAAATGGTGGAAAAACAATTTGAACCATTTCAGTGTTTGACAACTATGTTATTACTCATACTGTGGTACTCTATTGAGAGTTTTGGCTAGCTATTGTCCAATTGAATGGCTCATCAAGGCATGAACTGTGACCAGCCTCCATCACTACTGCAAGCCCAGTATTCTAATAAAGAATCTAGAGTACTTTTTCATCAACATCTTTGTGTTTTTATTAATAAAATATTCAAATTCATTTATTTTTTTTGTTATTTCAAAATGCAGATTCACATTAAGGTACTGTACAGTGTGACAAACAGGACAATGAGAGTTTCTGTACATACTGTAGGCAGCTGTTTGTAATCACCTCAGCTAGGAAAGGAAGTGATTATGAGAACGGTCTGAAATATGCCTAATTCCTTAGATAAGCGAGAGCAGTCCATGTCCAGACTTCCTCGGTGACCTCAAGTACTCATTTACTCTGTCTTTTATGTTTTTTCGGGTTACATCACTCATGGAAGGAAACTTTTGAGACACAGTGGTCCTGATGAACATTCGGAGGTTCACTGGCAAGCCAAATTTTCCTCGTGATCCATCCCAGTTGGTATTCTGTTCCCACTCGCGGTATCTCTCTTCGCTTACGCATGCACGGAATAGCAAAACAGCATAGCGGTCCGGACGCCCCCCGCTGCGGTTGGTGAGCAGTTCGTCATATTCTGGTGTCAGATGAGGAATGGAAATGTCAGGATGTACCTTCGAGCGGTATACATTTGAGCGTTTTGGGTAAAGAGCGCCCTGCTGCTGGGCGTGTGCATATTCCTCCCCCTTCCTCTTTTGGCGCCATGCAATGGAACGGGGCACAGCTGGGCGGTGGAAAGGTGGTGAGGAAAGAGTAGGGTCCAGGGACTGGCTTGCTGTGGAGGCAGCGGGGCCTCGATCCTGCAGGACAGACGCAGAATCAGAATACCTAGAAGTAATTCTACTTTAATCTATTCATATACCTTCTCACTGATGGCACTAAATACTCAAGTTACTTTCATGGGATTCCCTTTCATTTAACAGGCCTGCTGCAATTTCATTGCTCCATTTTCCCTTATGTGAGTCTTCTGATGTTTTATGAGAGTACCCTTTACCTTACAGCAATCATCACAGACCTGGCACTGGAAAGATTTCTCATCATGAGTCTCCATGTGCAGGTTCAGATTATATTTGCAAGAGACATATGTGCAAAAAAAAGAAAAGAAAAAAAAGACATTTCCGTTTAATCAAATGTGTGTTAACGTTAGTTTCAAGATTATCTATTAAACTTTGTTTTGACTTAAAGCATTCTACACACACACACACACACACACACACACACACACACACACACACACACAGGTTCTCTCTCACTAGCATGCACTCTGGTCATAACAGAAAACGTGGTGTGAAAGGAATCCCCACATAACGTGCCCCAATGAAGACCAGCAGTACCAATTTGACTGACCCGTGCTCTCTTTGATTCCGATGGCTTTGACCCTGATGGAAGCTCTCCACTTGCCACACTGAGGAGTATTCTGTTTTCACGCTGAACTGCAGAATAGTGATGAAATGCAGAGAGGGGCTGAGGTTCACTGGTTGGTTCTAATGACATGTAGCCCTCTCCATCAGGTTCTGTTTTGATCTGTTCCGTTGAAGTGCTTGGTAGAGAGGGTCCCTGTTCATATTCCACACTTTGAGTTTGGTAAATATGTGAAGGCTCAGTTGAGACCGGATTCTGGCACAAGCTTTTGACACAAGCAATTGTGAATATAACATTAGGGTCTTTTGACTCCAGAGCATGAAGCTGCTCTCTCCTGTGACTGGTCCTGAGCTCCTGCTCATTAATCTGTGTGGCCTCTGGGTCCTCCTGCCCCAGACTGGGGCTCAACTCCTGTTCACAGTGCTGCTGCTCAGGGGGAACCTTTTCAGAGACAGTGAGCTGCTGTAGGTCTGGAGGAAGGATGAAACGGATGACTAAGTGAATTCAGCTGACAACAATAATAAACCAAGACAACATAATTGTGACCCCCCACACACACACACCTGAGAAGCTATACATGTACTTGGTTATTTACTTAAAGGGTGTGTATGAAACAAGTGGTCATGGAGAAGGAAATCCTTCACCAGGCACCACATTATTGTTTTTCTGTTTACTGATGAGAATGATATCCCTAAAAATGAATCAATAGGAATTTTAAACCAACGGTTTGCAAAGTAGTTTTGAACGTAAGGGACGTTTGGCGTTCTGAAACAATGGACTTTGACATTACTCGAGGGACCAGTCAATCAACTGCAGCATACTAACCAGAAAATGTAGAAATATTTTTCATGAAATCTATAGCTCACCGCCTAATACCAGAATTAAGATGGACCTGCCTATTCATTCATATAGGCATCTGATTCTAGAAATACAAGTATATCTATTTTGAGCATCCATATGCAACATGCCTATATGCTCAATGGCTTGCGGTTCACATTTGCAGTGCTGATCATGCAATGCATGCTAGCAGCCCGGGAGCTACCTTACCTACTTCGGTGCATAATAATCACGGTAGAAAAATGCATCATGAACTCCTTTAGGCCTACTGGAACATGACAGGCAGCCAAAAGGTAGGCTAGCTCTTTTTATTACTAGTTATTGATTCATTAAAATGACCGTAGCATTTCTGTTGTCAATACTGCGACCACAATACAGTAGCCTAGTAACTACAGTAGCGTAGTTGAAAGGTGGCTGTAGCAGTGGAGACGAGGGAGCTCAAGTCTATTAGGTTTGTCCAGGTTTGGCCGGGGTAGGCCGTCATTGTAAATAAGAATTTGTTCTTTAACTGACTTGCCTAGTTAAATAAAGGTCAAGTTAAAAAAATCTCTATATATATATATATATATATATATATATTACAAGCGGCACCCGGCCAATCAATCAAGTGGTTCATTTGAAATGCTACGTTATTAAAATAAATACATTGTTTTTTGCTCCGTGAAGTAACCCAACAATGTGTACACTGGCATCTTGTCTATTTCAAATCTTCTCTCATTGACAGATTGATGGGTCCACGCAAAAGTGCCGCATGTCATGATGACACTCACCTGTCTCGATCAACGAGAGAAAATGTGAAATAGACAAAATGGCAGTGTACACATTGTTGGATTTACTTCATGGAGTAAAACATTTATTTTAATAAACAGAGCATTTTGTAAATTCCAATGATCCAACTGCAACTGAACACAGACATTTTAGAAGATACATGTAATCCATCCATCTGATGGGTGTGGCACATCTAGAAACTGATTAAACAACATGATCATTACACAGCTGCAACTTGTGCTGGGGACCAAAAACATGCAGTTTTGTCACACAACACAAATGCCAGATGTCTCAAGTTGATGGAGCGTGCATAGACGTGCTGACTGCAGGAATGTCCACCAGAACTGAACCAGAACTGTTACACCAGGGAATGTAATGTTCATTTCTCTACCAATGTCTTTTTAAAGAATTTGGCAGCATGTCCAACCTGGCTCACAACCGCAGAACGTGTATGGTGTTGTGTGGACAAGCCGTTTGCTGATGTCAAACGCTGTGAATAGAGTGCCCCATAATGGTGGTGGGGTTATGGTATGGGCAAACATAAGTGACGGACAACAAACGCAATTGCATTTTATCAATGGCAATTTGAATGCACAAAAATACTGTCTACCATAAGCCGTACCAAAGAGAATTTGGCAGTACGTCCAACTGGCCTCACAACCGCAGCCCACGTGTGGCCTCACAACCGCAGCCCACGTGTAACCACACCAGCCCAGGACCTCCACATCCGGCTGAGGTGTATTTCTGTCTGTAATAAGCCCTTTTGTGGGGAAAACTCATTCTGATTGGCTGGGCCTGGCTCCCCAGTGGGTGGGCCTGACTCCTAAGTGGGTGGGTCTATGCCCTCCCATAGCTGCCTGCGCCCCTACCCAGTCGTGTGAAATCCATAGAGGGCCTGATTCAACTAAGTAAAACCGTTGAAATTGTTGCATGTCGAGTTAATTTTTTTATTCATATGCCACCAGTTTAGCCACTGTTTTTCTGCAAATGCACGTAAAAAGTAGTTTAAAACAAAGTTTGACTTTTAAAATGAGGTGAAATTAGATTGGTATTGGTTGTGAATAGGCTCCTGGATGGGTGGTAGTTGTTGTTGAGTTGTTTTCTAACAGTTGTTTTCCCTTTTAAAATGTTTCATATACACACATTTTAATCAATTAACGTTACTAACCCGATCTATGCAACTTTATATCTGGTTTAAGAACGATATCAAGCAGCCTCCGTAGCTTCTCGTTCTCCTCCTTAGAACGATAGATTTCTTCCTGGTACTCTGCCACCGTTTTTTCAACAGCCCCAAATATCTCATCAGCAACTGCTGTTAATCGTTCATTGAGAAGCACTCTCAGCAACGATATTTTAGCCATTTTCGCAGAATAAAAGTCGTTGTTCTGTCCTGTCCGAACAGATTTCCACATGTACTCTCTTGCTACCGAACAGCACAAAACAATGAAGTGTGCGCATGCTCTGTTCCTCGTTCATCCACTGAGTGGCTTGACAGAAGTTTCATTACCGCCACCTGCTGTGGAGTTTGTGTAATGGGTGATCTGATTCAACCGTGGTGTCCATAAAGCGACTAGTAGCAAAGACTTTAAATGAATTGATCCACGAGTAATAATAATAATTGCCTTTAGATGTTATTCCACGTTGGACACTTAAGCAATAAGGCCCATGGGGGTGTAGTATATGGCCAATATACGATGTATTATGGCTGTTCTTAAGTACAACGCAACGCAGAGTGCCTGGACACAGCCCTAACTGTGGAATATTGGCAATCTCCCACAAACCCCCAACGTGCGTTATTGCTATTATTGCTATTATAAACTGTTTACCAATGTAATTAGGTATACGGTCTGATAGAACATGGCCTTCAGCCAATCAACATTCAGGGCTCAAACCCCCCAGTTTATAATAGTAAATTATTCATTTGTCAAAGTTCATGGCACAAATATTCTTCCACAAGTTATTCTGGACAGGTCTCTGTGCTTCTGTAACCGAAAGACCACTGCACAGGAAGCTGCGCTCTCATTGGTCAGTATAGCAGAGCCCTGCATTTGCATGAATTTTAAGCTGAGCCCTACCCATGTCCGCATCGTTCAGGCCTTACCCTACCTAGGCACGATTGCTTCTGCCAAATTTAAGGCCCAGCCCTGCCCGAAAGCCGATATCAGAAATAACTTACTCCATTAGTGAATCAATTAGCTGCTCCTCTCTGTCTCTCCCGCTCCCTGCACGCTGCTTACTCTGCATACGCTCTGCTTATGGCAGCTCTGGGTGTGTGAGTATCCATGGCAACGTCAGCTCCGCTTGGGCTGCTCTGTTCAATAATGAGACGAGAGAGTAGTTAGCTGAGCAACTTTTCGTCACTCTAAACTCCGACAAAACTCAAGGAACATGGTTATTTTCTGTGAAATATTCTCTCCCGTTTTTTATTTGATGATTTTAAAGCACTTCTGACACCCGTGTTATGGTTTTAGTCAGATATGACTGTACTGCGCTGTACAGGCTCGGGCCGGGTAGCAGAGCTCTACAGTGTAGTCAGAGAGTTGAGAAATGTTGAGATATCAAAAGGGATGGTATAAATTAATTCAGTTTCAAACATCGACTCAATGAGAACACTAAAGAGAGAAGAAAGTAAGTAAAGAGAAGAGCGACCTTAAGCTAATGCCCTATACCTTTCAATGAGACTTCTACATTCACAAACTGTAAGTAACTTTCATTATTTTCATAAATGGCTGTAACAATTGGGCTACAGGCTTCATAGAAATCAAAAAGTAACCCATTTTGATTGTGTAGACAAAGCCTTAGCTATAACATTATAGTTTGTTAGAATATTTGGTTTGAGCTCTCTGGAATCCCCCCTGCCCCACAAGGAATCCCTCAGCTTGAGGTGCATGACTTTTGACATCGACGCCAATGGCATTCTGAACGTATCAGCGGTAGACAAGAGCAATGGCAAAGAGAACAAGATCACCATCACCAACGACAAGGGGCGGCTCAGCAAAGAGGACATTGAGAGGATGTTGCATGATGCCGACAAATTCAAAGCTGAGGACGATGCACAGAGGGAGAAAATAGCAAACAAGAACCTCCCTGGAGTCGGGCACCTTCAATATGAAGAGCAGCGTTGAGGACGACAACGTGAAAGGCAATATCAGGGAGGAGGACAAGAAGAAAGTGGTGGACAGGATGCAACCAGGCCATTTTCTGGTAAGTGGACGTCAAAGAGGAGTACGAGCTTCAGCTGAAGGAGCTGGAGAAAGTGTGCCAGCCTATCATTACCAAGCTATACCAGCAATGAGGGATGCCTATAGGTAGCTGTGGAAATCAGGCACGGTCCAGCTCTGGTGCCAGCTCCCAAGGCCCAACCATTGAAGAGATTGACTGAAGTGAGGGACTTGTATAATGGACTTTTCAAAATGCATTAGTACAGTATCACTGAATATGTTTTGCTATTCTGAAAATACTAATTTCTACTGTTTGACATTATAATGCCCTTTTATAGCTCAGAGCTATTCAGGAAGTGTTTATATGTATTGGTTGTACTGTAAAGAGACAGTGGAAAGCACACTGTTGATGTTAATATGTCATTTCATACCATATTGCATTGCTGGACATTGAACATAAAATGTATTGAAATAAGTTTATTGGTATGTTGGCTGTTGGCTTCTCATCATAGCAGATTCAGTATTCACATATATATATATTTTTGGACACAATACCATGAAATATTGTAAACACCCTTTGCCTGATGACAGCTTTGCACACTCTTGGCGTTTTCTCAACCAGCTTCCTGAGGTAGTCACCTGGAATGCATTTCAATTAACAGGTGTGCCTTGTTAAAAGTTCATTTGTGGAATTTCTTTCCTTCTTAATGTGTTTGAGACAATCAGTTGTGTTGTGACAAGGTAGGGGTGGTATACAGAATATAGCCCTATTTGGTAAAAGACCAAGTCCATTTTATGGCAAGAACAGATCAAATAATCAAAGAGAAATGACAGTCCATCATTACTTTAAGACATGAAGGTCAGTCAATCCGGAAAATGTCAAGAACTTTGAAAGTTTCTTCAAGTGTAGTTGCAAGATCCATCAAGCACTATGATGTAACTGGCTCTCATGAGGACCGCCACATGAAAGGAAGACCCAGAGTTACCTCTGCTGCAGAGGATAAGTTTATTACAGTTACCAGCCTCAGAAATTGCAGCACAAATAAATGCTTCATAGAGTTCAAGTAACAGACACATCTCAATGTCAATTGTTCAGAGGAGACTGTGTGAATCAGGCCTTCATGGTCGAATTGCTGCAAAGAAACCACTACTAAAGGACACCAATAATAGGAAGAGACTTGCTTGTGCCAAGAAACATGAGCAATGGACATTAGACCGGTGGAAATCTGTCCTTTGGTCTGATGAGTCCAAATGTGAGATTTTTGGAGGAGGTGATTTATTTTGAATTCTAGGCACACTTAACCAACATGGCTAACACAACATTCTGCAGCAATACGCCATCCCATCTGGTTTGCTCTTTCTTAGTGGGACTATAATGTTATTTTCAACAGGACAATGACCCAACACACCTCCAGGCTGTGTAAGGGATATTTAACCAAGAAGGAGAGTGATGGAGAGCTGCATCAGATGAGCTGCATCAGACTCAATTGAGATGGTTTGGGATGAGTTGGACTGCAGAGTGAAGGAAAAGCAACCAACAAGTGCTCAGCATACGTGGAAACTTCTTCAGTACTGTTGGAAAAGCATTCCAGGTTAACCTGATTGAGAGAATGCCAACAGAGTGCAAAGCTGTCATCAAGGCAAAGGGTGGCTACTTTGAATAATTGTTTTATTTTGTATTTTTTTATTGAACCTTTATTTGTTTAACATTTTCTTGGTTACTACATGATTCTATATTCTATATGTTCTTTCATAGTGTTGATGTCGTCCCTATTATTCAACAATGTAGCAAATAGTAAAAATAAAGAAAACCCCTTGAATGAGTAGGTGTGTCCAAACTTTTGACTGGTATAGTACTGTATGTCTTTTCACATATTATCATTCGCTCATCCCATGACAATACGGTAGTTGGAACTGGGAAGAATAAGGGAAATTCTATGCAGTCGTCCGCATTAGGAAGGATGTTTACGTAATATCCGTAGGCTTAAACCGGGGAAAGTTATTTCCTGAAGTTGACCAGTAGTGAACAAGTCCTGTTTTGAGCTCTCACACCAACCCGACCCCTAAACACACATACAGTAGATTATTTTCACGACTAAGACATTTGGTGCCATTACAGAACAGATCCGACACAAAGGATTGATAATGGAACCGTCGGAGAAATCTCAGAATGACGACACTGGTAAGAATGTCACTTAGCTAACTTAGCCATCAACAAGTGTTTTAGCTAGGCTAGCTTGATTGCTAGCTAACTAACCCTTCGTGATAACCAAATCTCACAAATGCGTGTGCATTTCAGGAATGTAGCTACAGATCACTGAACATGGACAAAATGTTGCTATTACTAGAGCTGTCACTCTAAGTGAACTCGTTTGACCTTTCTGTTACTGCCACAAAGTCAAAATTGCCTGTATCGTAAAAATGAATGAACGAAAATATATATTTTTGGTCTTAATTTAAGGTTAGTTAGGCATAAGTTTAGCAGTGTAGTTAGGTTGAAAATCTTATTTTTAAGAAGAGAAATTGTAGAACTGGGCGGGGGTTTAGCCATAATAATTATGATTTTGTGGAGACGTCAGTCAACCTAATTAGAAGCTATGGCAGGTGTGTGCCAAGGATTGCCGTGTCTCCACTGATACACAGACAAAACAATGTTATCTGTCAGTTCGATTGTCAACAGGTGTTTTATTACAGTCATGAATTGCTTTGCATGTGATGTTTTGTAATGTTATTGACATCGGAAGGAATAGCCTGTGTAGAAGGACTAAGTGCAATTGTTTGCATGATCATGCTTTATCCCGCTCATAAGATACATTGAAGTCAGTGTTGAACTCTATTCACAACCTTGTATTGTCCGATATTCACCATAACCAGATATCTTATGATATCTCTCAATTTTTCTGCTTGTCAGATGCAATGGAAAGCTTGCAGGCCCAGCTAGCAGGTTGCCGAGCGCAGCTGGAGCACTGGCAGGGCGTGGCGACGATCTGCGAACTGAGCAAACAGGAGGAGCTGGGAGAGCTGCAGAAACAGTGTGACCAGGAGATGCAGTCTCTTCAGGAGGCCCTCAGAGGTCAGAGAGAGATATTAAGTGTGACCAGGAGATGCAGTCAGAGGTGGAAGATACCTTTTCTACATACTAGTGTTTCCCTACCATTGTATAGATGGGGCTTCCCTCTCTCTTGTGAGAAAGGTCGCTCCATACCTTCTAGTCATCATGCATTCCCAATGGCGGCTATGGTCAAAAGTATTGCACTAGATAGGGAATAGGGTTTCATTTGGGACGCAGATAATGTGTAGGACCCACCTAGATGGCCTGTTATTGTCTGTCATCATCTCATTTCTCTCTCTTCTATTCTCAGAGACGGCTTCTCAGTATGAGGCTAGAATATCTACTCTGCAGTCTGAGCGTGCCCAGTGGAGGAGAGCCAGTGTGCAGTCTCAGGTGTGTGTGTGTTCACCTCAATGTTACTAAACCTATTTCCTTGTCTCTGACTCTCTCTCTCTCTCTCTCTCTCTCTCAGGGCAGTGTAAAGAAGGACCGGTTGGAGGCAGGAGCTATGCAGTCCGAGAGCCAGTCGACAGACTCTCCCACCAATACCCTCAGAGAACCAGGAACGGACGGATGGGATAGCCAACCAGCGGAGGCTGAGGGACCAGGGGAGGGTGAAGGGGCGGGACTGGAGGGCTATTTCTCCCAGAACTGTGACTTCGCTTCTTTCTCCTCCTTCTCCTTGGACACGCCCTCACTGCCACGCCGCCCACCCCCCCAGGAAGACACTGCCTCCCTGGTCTCCACGGGAACCCTGGTGCCCGAGGCCATCTACCTGCCCCCGCCCGGCCACCGCCTGGTCACACACACCGAATGGGATTCGCTTAACACACAGGTGAACACACACACTCTGACATCAATTCACTAAGCAAACAAGTGAGCACTAGCCACAGAAACACACTCCAACTAGGACTTCTACTGAACAAAAATATAAACGCAACATTTTAAGTGTTGGTCCCATGTTTCATGAACTGAAATAAAAGATCCCAGAAATGTTCCATACACACACAAAGCTTATTTCTCTTGAATGTTGTGCACACATTTGTTTACATCCATGTTAGTGAGCATTTCTCCTTTGCCAAGATAATCCATCCACCTGACAGGTGTGGCATATTAAGAAGCTGATTAAACAGCATGATCATTACACAGGTGCTGGGGACAATATAAGGCCACTCTAAAATGTGCAGTTGTCACACAACACAATGTCACAGATGTCTCAAGTTTTGAGGGAGCGTGCAATTGGCTGAATGCAGTTTGGCGTCGTTACCGACTTTAGTGGGCAAATGCTCACCTTCAATGACTACTGGCACGCTGGAGAAGTGTGCTTGTCACGGTTGAATCCTGGTTTCAACTGTACCGTGCAGATGGCAGACAGCGTTTATGGCGTTGTGTGGGCAAGAGGTTTGCTGAGGTGAACGGAGTGCCCTATGGTGGTGGTGGGGTTATGGTATTGGCAGGCATAAGCTACGGACAACGAACACATTTGCATTTTATTGATGGTCATTTGAATGCACAGAGATACCGTGACGAAATCCCGAGGGCCATTGTCGTGCCATTCATCCGACAACATATATACGACAGAGTGTTCCCGCAAATATCCAGCAACTTTGCACAGCCATTGAAGAGTGGGACAACATTCCACAGACTACAATCAACAGGTTGATAAACTCTATGAAGGAGATGTGTCGCGCTGCATGAGGCAAATGGTGGTCACACCAGATAGTGACTGGTTTTCAGAAGAAAGGTTAGGTTATCTCTGTGACCGACAGATGCATATCTGTATTCCCAGTCATGTAAAATCCATAGGTTAGGGCCTAATGCATTTATTTAATTTGATTGATTTTGTAATGTTATTTTGCTATAACTCAGTAAAGTGTTTGAAATGGTTGCATGTTCCATTTATTTTTGTTAAGTGTACTTAAAGCCTGTTAACAGTCAAACACCAACGTTGTCTATCAAACAGGTGAGCCAAACTTTACAGGTTAGGAGTGGACTCATGACGTCTGATGTGGTGTGGTCTGATGTGCAGGTTGAGGAGCTGAAGGGAGAGCTGAGTCGACTGAGGGACGAGAGGACAGAGCTGGAGAGCGAGCTGGAGACACAGACTACCGAGACACACAAACACGTACTCCCACATTTACACACATGGCATATATTGTATATTGAGAAGCGTCAGTTATCCACGGAATTGAATGTGAATGTTACTGTGTGTGTGTGTGTGTGTGTGTTAGGTCTCAGTTCTCCAGACTCAGGTTCAGACCTCAGAGGCCCTCCTACAGGAGCTACAGAAATCTTTCAACCAATCACAGAATGCCGTCCATAGCAGGCTGGTGAGTGACAGGCACCTGGTCCAACCAGGGAGGAGGGGGATGAGGTCCATGTAGTGTGTGTTTGAGGTGTTTTGTGTGTGTGTGTTGTGTTCCCAGGCGGAGCTGTCTCTCTCTCAGAGGAGGGTGTGTAGTGAGCTGTCCAGGCTAAAAGGGGAGGAGATCGAGGAGACTGATGGGGCAGGGGACGCCAACACACCCCTTGGTCCTACACTACAGGTGCAGTTTGTGTGTGTGTGTGTGTGTGTGTGTATTCATACAGTCAAGAATCATTGAAATACATAGAAAACATACTATTACTGTATGGACTACTGTACTCCCACCTGTAGGGGGCACACAGTGAAGAGAGGCTGCTTATTGAGATCGTCAACCTAAAGGAACAACTGGAGACCCGCGTGGAGGAGAGCGGTCTGTTCATCTGCCTTTCCTTCGCAATTTCTTTGTCTTTGTTTCTTTCTTTGTGTTGATAAGTGTAATAGAAACTGTTTTTTAACCATTCTCTCTTTCTCTCTTCCTTGGTACTGCCGCAACAGAAGTTTTACAAGGTGAGTGGACATTGGTGTGTGTGTGTGTGTGTGTGTGTGTGTGTGCTCGAGAGCGAGAGCGAGTGAGAGAATTAGAAAATTGTGTGGTAAAGAAGGCCATAGGAATTAATCCGTAATGCATTACAGACAGGCAGTTGATAACAGGCGTTGACCGTAGTAAACTCATGGGGTGTGTTCGAGTAGTTAGGCTAATGAAGCCAACTTTAGACGAAAGTCGACGAAGTCGGGGGAGGTCCATCTGCCACAGCCGAGTCGGACACTGTAGTAGTTTTCCAACAGCAAAGCTCAGATCAACATGGCAGTGTCAACATAGCTGCAAATGTTTAAGAAAGGTCTAAATAAACTTTTCTTTACCCATAATATCACACACTCACAAACTGAAAACATAACATACTTTCTTTCTGAAGTGCCTTCAGAAAGTATTCACACCCCTGTAACACAACATATTGTTGTGTTACAGCCTAAATTTAAAATGTATACAATTTAGATTTATTGTCACCGGCCTACGCACAATACCCTGTAATGTCAAAGTGGAATTAGGTATTTTGACATTTGTACAAATTAATAAAAAATGTAAATCTTACATGTACCACCTGGATTCGGTCCTATGTAGCAACATTATAAATTGTGTTTTAAAATAAAAACATTTTTTACGTTGGATAAAAGTAGAGACTCAAGAACATGGTATATCTCACACTGCAGTTCAGGAACAATGGGAAAGTAACCCCACGTTTGAGAAAATGGCCGGTGAATGTTTCGGTACACCTGGAGACCTCTTCTTTGTCCACACCCATTCAGCATCTGTCACACCTGCTTAAGCCTTAGCCCCACCCATCTCTAAGGATTCACATGTGAGGCCATGTGCTAAAGCAAGTGAATATGGCAGTGTAGTAAATGACCCAAAATTTCTAGATTAAAAGGGGTGAAAGTAGTAGCAAAAAGTAGTAGTAAAAATACACTATCTAGTCTTTGGTCTATATCCTAATCTGACTTTGGTGCAGGTCATCTTGTTCTTCACATTACCATCTCTGGTAAACACACACTATATCAAATCTAATCTGTTTATTTGTCACATGCACAGGATACAGAAGTTGTAAACGGTACAGTGAAATGGTTACTTGCATAGGAGAGTCTTTTGTTTAGACATGTAGCTAGCTAGGTAAACAATAAACGATGATCCCAACTCATACTACCATGCATGATTCTGCAAGTAGCTAAAGATAACCAACTAGGTTCAATGACATTGGGCTATAACTAACAATGCAAATGGATTTCTGAGATACAAGTATTGTTACTACACAGATCATACATGTAACATTAGCCAGCCAGCCATCTATCTAGCTAACAGTACACTTTAACTTGCAATGAAAACCATTTTCTGACGAAATTAGAGACTTGTAATATCTGAAAATGTAGCTAGACTCTTACCCATGTACATGGATGAACGCTTCTCCCTCTGTCATGAATGCCATGGTTGCCCTTCGTTTGAAGATGTAATCCAGAGACAGGTGTTTTATACAATAGCCTTTTTGACTCTCCTGATTTGGCAATCATCTCTCTGCTTCAACCGGGCATTCCACTGATTTCAAAGCTCGGTCAACGTGAGAACAACACTGTTGATTGCATTTTCTTCCCCCATCATGGTCATCAGAAGACGACAATGTCTGGTTCAATGAAAATGTTTTTACCTAAATCAGGGATTTTCTCAACCTCGGATCATATTCAGAGTCGGCATCGCACGATCGTCCTCCAGAAAGTAGTCCATCACAACTTTTCCCCACTGATCTTAGTCGATAGCGCTATTAACTTCAGGGCAGCAATGCAACACTTTTTCAGTTCTTTCTGATATCTTTCAAAAAAATCTGCTATAGAAATGATTATCCAAACATTACTGAGCAGCTTATGTTATATACAGAAGCATGCTACAATGGCAGACCAATCTGAACTCATCTCTTGGCATGGCCAGCCCGTCTATCTCAGCAATTCATGGCTAGCGGGAAGGTTCCTGTATTTTCCTGTGGCTAAACCAACTAGGCTAGTAATTGAACAATTGTATTCTTATTTACAGATGGCATGCAGCAAGTTTGTTATTAAGGCATGTTCCAGAAGGCATTTCTGCCCCAAAATGCATTTTGATTTTTTTTAAATAATGTTAAAATGCCTCTAATGTGAACTAGTGATGTGCGACATGCGCCTAACTTCTTGAAACAGGTCACAAAAGTCAATAAATATTCAACCCCTTTGTTATGGCAAGTCTAAATAAGTTCAGGAGTAAGAATTTGCTTAACAATAATTAGTTGCATGGACTCACTGTGCAATAATAGTGTTCAATAACCCCCTAGAGTCAATCTGCACCTCCCCGGAAAGTCCGGGCTCTGGCTGGGCTACACAAGGACATTTGTCAAGGACTTTATCATGGGGGGAAAAAACAATTTAATCAATTTTAGAATAAGGCTGTAACGTAACAATGTGGAAAAAGTCAAGGGGTCTGAATACTTTCCGAATGCACTGTTGATGTTGGTCGTTTTGACGCCCACAAGACTCATCTGAAGCCCGGTACCAGTTAAAAATATTAATGGAAGTATATATGGAAGTAGTTTAGTGCCAGGTTGTTTGTTAAATATGGGTCCCATTTTTTTTTTTTTTTTTTTTCCTCCCCTGATCTTTCATCTTTCTCAGATATTGGGCAGACACTTTATTTGATCAAATAAGATATAAAGATATCTAAAATTCTAAATCAAATAGCTAAATGATCCTTGGTATGACCATCTTAAAACAATTCCACATGTTACCTATTTGACAGAGTTAAAAGAATGAAGTGTACAGAATAAAACAAATAAAAAACATGCATCCTGTTTGCATCAAGGCACGAAAGTAATACTGAAAAAAAAATGTGGAAAGGCAATTCACTTTTTGGCCTGAATACAAAGTCTTATGTTTGGGGCAAATCCAATAGAACACATTACTGAGTACCACTCTCCATATTTTCAAGCATAGTGGTTGCTACATCATGTTATGTGTATGCTTGTAATTGTTAAAGATGGGGACATTTTTCAGGATAAAAAATAAATGGAATGGAGCTAAGCACAGGCAAAATCCTAAAGAAAAACCTGGTTCAGTCTGCATTCCACCAGACACGTGGATTGAATTCAACTTTCAGCAGGACAATAACCTAAAACACGAGGCCAAATCTACACTGGAGTTGCTTACCAAGAAGACAGTGAATGTTCCTGAGTGGCTGAGTTACAGTTATGACTTAAATCTGCTTGAAAATCTCTGGTAAGACTTGAAAATGGTCACCTAGCGATGATCAACAAACAATTTGACATAATGGGCAAATATTGTACAAACCAGCTGTGCAAAGCGCTTAGAGCAGTAGTGTCAAAACTCTTTCCATGGAGGGCTTAATGTATGCTTGTTTGTTTTATCCTTTCAATTAAGACCTAGACAACCAGATGAGGGGAGTTCCTTACTAATTAGTGACCTTAATTCATCAATCAAGTACAAGGGAGGAGCGAAAACACTAGCCCCCCCCCCCTGGAATGAATTTGACATGTCGCTTAGAGACTTACCAGAAAGACTCACTGCTGTTATCGCTGCCAATGTTGTTTCTAACATGCATTTGACTCGGGTGTGAATACTTATGTACATTAGATATTTCTGTATTTAAT